>NC_091470.1:81066438-81255635 GCF_036971445.1 Narcine bancroftii
TAAATCAGTGCTGCAGATACATAAGTGAAGTGTTGCTTCACTTGAAAGGCCTGTTTGTGGGCTCCGGATCTGGTGAGGGAGGAAGTGTGGGCACAAGTGTGGCATCTCCTGCAGCCACAGAGGAAGATGTTGGGGGTGGGCAGTGCGATTGATGAGGAGGGTTAAGTGCACGTGGATGTCACAGAGGGAGCAGTCCCTACAGAAGGCATAGAGTGGAGGAGAGGAGATGTCTGGTAGTGGGATCCTGTTGTAAGTGCTGGAAATTCCAGAGGAAAATTTGTTGGATGCGGAGGCTGGTGGGGTGGTAGGTGAAGATGAGGGGGATTCTATGTTGCATCTGGGGGCAGAGAGGGCAGGTTAGATGAGCAGGAAATGGAGGAGATGCAGGTGAGAGCTGAGTTGACGGTGGTGGAGGGGGAAGCTACGTTTGTGGAAGAAGGTGGACATTTAAGAAGATCTGGACTGGAAGACCTCAGCTTGGGAACAGATATAGTGGAGACGGAGAAATTGGGAGAAGGGGATAGAATCCTTGCAGGGGACAGGGTGTGAGGAAGTGGGAGTTGGTGGGTTTGTAATATATGTCGGTAGAAAGTTTGTCTCCCGAGATGGAAACAGAGAGATCCAGGAAGGGGAAAGTTTCTCCAGCATTGTGTTTTTCCTTCATCCATAGTGTCTACAGATTTTCGTGTTTTACTTACCTGACTTCAGCCAAGACCACTGGGCTTGGAGCTCATTACAGATTTACCTTGACGTGGTCAAAAGTTAAATTCTTGGGGAGAGATCAGATGTGTGTATCTACTTTTTGAAGTAAAGGTAGAATTTAACCAAATGTGATTTCAGGAACCTCAGAACAACTGACAGGAATCAAAGGGGAAAAGTTCAATAGTAGCTGGTGTTGTATGAAAATAGTCAATTCTTGGTCCAAGGATACTGATGCATGTGCTCTTTAAAGCAGTGTCTTGAATCTGGTCACCTTCATGTAATGTCTTTCCTTCAATTATAATATCATAAGTGGAATTTTAGACCATAAGACATAGAAGTAGGCTATTCAGCCCATCGAGTCTGCCCTGCCATTTAATCATGGGCTGATCAATTTTACGATTTACCCCCACTGCCCAGCCTTCTCTCCATAACCTTTGATGCCCTGGTTAATCAAATCCTATCAGTCTTTGTCCTAAATACACCCATTGACCTGGTCTCCACAACTGCTTGTGGCAATAAATACCGCAGATATACCACCCTCTTCTGAAGCCTGTCTTGGTATCCTCTTGTCCTAAACTCCTCCACCTTGGGAAATTATATTTCTATATTTACTCTGGTCTTCTCTAATGATTGGACATTTTTTAGTTCTATTTACATCTTGCTCAAAGACATCAATATGGCTGTGATATTTAGTATTTATACTACTCAACTTCTAGGTAATAGCATCAATGAAGGAGTCTAACCACTGTTAAGGTATCACTGACCAGAAACTTGTTTGTACCATCTACATAAAAACTTCCACTATAGGTGAATGTTCAGGTTTAAATATTCTGTAGTGGTTCAGGAGGGGAGCTTGCCACCACAAAGGAAGAGATGAAATATGGCCTTGCTGGCAGCATCCATTTTCACAAGGGAATTGAAAAAAAAACACTATTATCCACTTGAGCACATTCACCCAGCCTTGGTTGAATATACTGTTGAATTTTAAAATTTTTTAAATATTTAGACTTATGGTTACAGGCTCAGTCCAAGAGCCTGTGCTGGCCAATTATACTACATTAATCTTCAGTCCCTGTGCATTTTGAAGGGTGGGAGGAAACTAGAGCACCCAGAAGAAACCCACGCAGACACGGAGAATGAATCAACTCCTGACATTCAGCGCCGGATTTGACACTGTAACGGCGTTGTGCTAACTGCCATGCTAAAACTCAAGGCTGTAATATACCGAGACAATGAGGTGCGCATCATTGAGTATGGGTTGAACTTCAGTGGAAAAGAATTGGAGGCAAAAGTGGAGCTCTGAGTGGGGTAGGCAATCAAAGGGATGAGTAACTGAAAGTTTGGGACACCTTTCCATGCTAAAGAGGTAATTTGCAAAGTGGTCATCTAATTTTTTTGTTCATATGGAGGATTATGAGTGGGAATTTTCATTGTGGTTTCAGAGTCATTAAATTATCTGTCTCTTAATTGCCTTTTTCACTTCATGCAGCATAACCCACCTGTGACATTCTATCTTGACCTCTTCCACATCACAGACTGTCCCCTTTTATGCCCCTGCTTTCTCTGTAACATAAAGTATTTTTTGTTTTTGATGAAAGATCTTTGACCTGAATTGTTTTGTCCAATTTTATCTCCACACATGGAGCCTGACCCACTCAGTATTTCCATTTTTTTTTGCTTTTAATTTTGAGTTCCAGCTACCACATTGTGTAGTTTTTGAAATTCTGTTTAAATCACCCATAAGAATTTGAGGTAAAGAACAGAAAGAATGGTCAAACACAGGTCTCAAATAAAAACAGAAAATGTTAATGTTTCCAGGCTGAAGATCCTTCGTTAGGCCCTGAAACTTTAACTTTTGTTTCTCTCTCCACAGATTCTGCTAGATCTGTTGTGTTTCTGCAATTTTCTGTTTTTACTTCAGCTTTCCAGCATCTGCAATTTTTTTTTCACAGCTCTTAGTTTGTGGCCCCATTGTACACTGCTCCCAAAGAACCTTTAGTAAAAATGTCCAGACCCACTGCATGTTGTTCTCATATTAATGTTTATTCTTTCTTATGTCCTTGCATCTAGTTCTCAATGAAAGAAAAATGTGTGATTCCTCGTTGACTTTTAATATCTCCTGGTACCTTAGGTATTCACACTGCTACAATGAAGTTTTCACCATTCCAGTAAGTCCAACTTGCAATGGTTTCAATGAGAAGTACTTTATGAAAACAAAAAGTGCTAGACATAATGTAAAACATTGTCTGTATGGAGAAACATTTCAAGTTGATTTTTAATCTGACGAGAGAAAACTAGCTGTCAATGAAGTATGTAAAGGTCATGAGACAGAATGCTTACATAATGATTCTCTTCATGAGATAATCAAAGACCAAAACTTCAATACAAAAAAATACAGAAGTGCCATCATGGTAGCTAGAGAATCTTTTCTTTGGCTTGACTTCGCGGACGAAGATTTATGGAGGGGGTAAAAAGTCCACGTCAGCTGCAGGCTCGTTTGTGGCTGACCAGTCCGATGCGGGACAGGCAGACACGATTGCAGCGGTTGCAAGGGAAAATTGGTTGGTTGGGGTTGGGTGTTGGGTTTTTCCTCCTTTGCCTTTTGTCAGTGAGGTGGGCTCTGCGGTCTTCTTCAAAGGAGGCTGCTGCCCGCCAAACTGTGAGGCGCCAAGATGCACGGTTTGAGGCGTTATCAGCCCACTGGCGGTGGTCAATGTGGCAGGCACCAAGAGATTTCTTTAGGCAGTCCTTGTACCTTTTCTTTGGTGCACCTCTGTCACGGTGGCCAGTGGAGAGCTCGCCATATAGCTAGAGAATATAAATTCAGTTAATCATCTGAAATGAGCTAGATTTGGTAATAGTTGGCTTAAAACACCATCTAATTTCTGTTTTGAATGTTGCTTGCTTCAGCCCATGTGCATCTCCAGTCACACAGCAATGTGACTGAATCAGCTTGTCCATACTGTTGTACCAAACCCAAATGCTCACCTAACACTGAGCTCTGTACTGAAGGACATCTTTTAGGAGCACCAAGGACCTGCTTGAAAGGGAGTTACTGTGGCCCTACTTCACCTAATGTGCACCCACCATTGTATGGTAATGCATTACACACAGGTTACATAGAATAGGTTTGGAGCAGTCAAAAAGAGACTTTGATTTGAATTGGTAGAAGAATTAGAGGTGAATTGAAGAAAAATACTTTCACCCAGAAGGTAATGAAGTCTTGAAAGGGTGGCCACATTTGAGCAGCATTTAAATGTGTATTCAATGGGTCGAAAGACCTTCTGCCATTTCTTATATTTTCACATTGGCACTAAAATTTGCACGATGAGTTGGTCTGTATGTCCCCTTTTCCTTGTTCATTTGGAAGCTGTACTCTGGCATAGCTGCTGACCACGTTCATCATCATAAATACCACCATAGAGATGAAGTTAAAAAGCACACATCAAATTCTTCAGTATTGCTCTTTCTGTCATGCTTGTCTAAATATTAGCAAGTTCTTGGCTAATACCATTCAGCAAAAATCCAGTACAGTACTAAAGGAGTGCTATATCAACACCAACCTCCAGATGAAAATGTTAAACTACCCTCAATCTGTAACCTGAAATATGCATAAATGACCCCATAAAGAGGAAATCAGGATGGCTAACAATTATTTCCCAACTTCACAAACAGAGAATTACATTGCTGTTTGTGAGAGCTTGCTGTGTTCAAATTGGGTTACTATATTGCCTACATTGTAACAGTGACTGTATTTCAATGCTTGTAATATCATGTAGAACAGGGGTGGACAACCATTTTTAAACTCAGATTCCACCTTAAGTATTCCCTATGCCATAACTGCTCTGTGATTAGTAAGGGATTGCTTAAGGTGGCATGTGAGTGGAAAGGAAAAAGTTTGAAAACGACTGTTTTAATTGTACCTAATTGACTTATTATGTGCACGGTTTCATAACTCCAAAGGAAATCGGCCAATGACAATTTTTCTCAAGCAAAATATTTCAGTGACAATTGGGTCTAAAGCAGTGGTTCTCAACTGTCTCTTCCCACTCACCACCTTAAGCAATCCCCTACCAATCACAGAGCACCTATGGCATAGGGAACGCTTAAGGTGGAATGTAAGTTTTTTAAAAAAATAGGTTGCCCACCCTGATCTAGTATATACTGGGACTGAGAAAAGTATGGTAAAAATGGAAGTTGTTATTTCCCTTGAACTAATTCCTACTAGAAATAGTTTGAAGCAAGGTACTCATTAAAGGATTGATTGTGTATGAGGTCGGAAGTACAGTACAACTCCGATTATCCAAAATGGTCAGGTCCGGGCTAATTTCGGATAAACAATTTTTTTCAGAGAACTGGTAATTTTTCGAAAAACAGCCCAGTAGCAACAGCAAATTACTTGTAACAGTGTTTAAACAACATCAAAGAAGGTCAACTTTTTAAGCATTAAAATGATGTCTAATTCTCACCAAAAAAAAGTGCTGGCCACTGATGGTCTCAGGAGCCCAAGGTCTGCCTCTGCCAGCGCCAGGAGCCTGACATCCCGGTCAGTTCGGCTCAAAAAAAAATTTCAGATAAATGGGGGTTTTGAAGAATCTGATTTTTGGATAATCGGAGTTATTCTGTAATGTTTAGTTGCTGAATACTATAACTTATAAGGCACATCACCTTTCTCTAGCACCACCCCTTTTCTTGCAACCTTGATCTGTGCTTTTTGCTCCACATAACTCTCTGATGAAACACTCAAAATTTTTGATTTGTTTGATTGCATTGTAGGATGACCAGAGTAATGTCTACTTTGAAAATAACAGAGAAATCTATGGAGGATGGTCTGGAAGCTATGCTCAAAATTACTTCATTGTTGAAAACTGCACAGAGCTCTTTAAGCAACAGGTATGAAGTCTTTGTTGCTTAGGGAATGATTGAGCAGCAGATTGTGATAGTCATAGAGTAATACAGCACAGGAACGAGACCTTTGGCTCACCAAATATACGCTGACCTACTATTACTATTTGAATTGATTGTTTTTTATTGTCCAGTTTATTTGACAGAATTACTGAGAAAGATAAGCACGTGAAGAAGTAAGAAAGAGATTGACGAGGAGGATTCTGTAGCACGTGGGTTGGGTTTAGTACAGTGAGAATAATGCAATGGGATTCTGATTTTGGTGCATTTAGATTGCAATGAGTGTGAGGAGGGGCACATTCTGTTAGTTGAAGTGGGGGTAGTGCATTGGTATTCTATAGATAAATGGGAAAGTGGTGCTGTGGGATCTGCAGATAGTTCTGCTTCTCTAAGTAACGGGAGGTGGCCATTGCAGCAAGATACAATAAATTGCAATGAAGGGAGTGTTAAAGTGGGGCTTCTTTGTTACGGAAAATAAGTCATTTACAAAGTTGGTAACTCTGCCATCCTTTCTCAGACCCATCACCCAGCTTTGATCCAGGTGAAGAAATTAGAGCCATGGAAAGAGGTGAGTGGGTTTTGAGATTAACTGTTGAGATAACTAATGATCCATGCTATTGATACTAAAGGATGTTACTGATGTGAAGGGAACTTAATATTTTTAAGATACATAATTGAACATGTTTAAGGAAAAATCGCTTGTTCTTAAACTTTACTGCCTGTAGTGGATTGTGGGTTTCGGTTTGGGCTTTGAATCCTGTAAACCTGTTCAACCAATTTTAAGCAATGTTTGGTCCTCAGATTTCTCTTGTTAAATGTAATTTCTTTACACTGAATCTCTTGTTCTACTGTGCATAAGGAAAATAGTTATTTCATCAACACTCAATATTAAATAAAAGACTGAAATTGAAAGTAAACATTTTATCAGTTTTGAGACCAAATTGCTAGGAATAACTTAAAGTCAGGCAGTATTTGTGGAAAGAGAAGCTATTAATGTTCAAGACCCCATGTTGCTTTGTTAGGGAACGGAATGTTGGAGAGCGTCGGTCACTTCTGTATGGTTGAACCTTTTTGGTTCATATGAGGTAGAAGATGCAAATTTCTACCGAGGACAGTGTCTCCACATGTTAAGGGCCTGGGGAAAGTTTGTCCTATGGTGTATAACTTAGGGCATTGTTGTTGTCTTTCTATCCATTAGTCACTATCTGCTTCACAGTTGAGAGATAAGGCAATCATTATTAAAATGAACCCTACAAAGACTGTTAATGGACAAATCCTTAGATTGAATTCTGCTTCAGATTACAACCTACTCAAAGACTGTAGTAAATCTTCACAAAGTGGCCTTTGAGAGAGAGGCTTTGAGAAAACGGGGAGATTAGTTGATGGAGAGGATGGTGCAGCAGAGACAAAACTTGCCCCACTTGAGGAATTATGTCTGAAATGGGGGAATGCATTTGATTCACAACCTGATGTCCAGATACCATCTAAGGCAGCAGGTTTTTGTTTCCACTTTAGGTCTATATTCAGCAAAAAATGCAAGATATTTTACAAATTCCCCACATTCAAGCGATGTCCAACAACCCAAATCAATATTTAGATAACTTGTAAAGGCAGGAAATATAGGATCAAGGTTAATGGATGTTCTTGAGTGTGTGGGGGAGGGGGGAGGTTGCATGTGGGGGAAGTGTTTTAGAATTCAACAATAGCTGAAGACTTGGATAGCAGGTCCAAATAGAATGATCAAAGGGTTTGGGCTAAAAGATAGATCAGGTAAGATCTAAGTTTTAAATCAGACAAAAATTTGCAAGTCCAGAACTGGAAGATTAAGGTTGAGGAAAAACTCCTGCTTCTGTTTCCAGAATCTAAAAAACGCACAAGACAGTGATAAAGACAATGCAACAGTGGGATCAATTTCACCTCCAGTTCCAGGGCATGAGGTGAGTGCAGATGAATTGAACACTTTCATTTGTTTGCATTGGCCATCATTTCTTACAACTGTTTGAAAATATTGTTCCAAGTCAACCTGGATGTTTCACTTTCATGATGTTCCCAAAGCATGGAAGCCAAGTTTATTATGCAGTTTGTCTTTCAAAGGACCTCAAAATTATGGACCACCTTGCATCCTACAAGCAAGGTGTTTTGAACTATGGCTGTATTATATTTACTTTTATTGATTGGGACAACTGCTGTTTATTCATTGAATTTGAAGTAAATCCTGGACTCACGTTTTGCAATTAAGGCATCCAGGACTTGATAACAGATTCAGACATCTTTAGTTTCAATCTGGCACAAGATCCAAAACTTCTGATTTCCTTTGAGATTGAAGAGGGAGATGGACAATAAGTAGATTTTAATTATTTTTCTATTAAGGATTGGACATTTTATTTTTAATTAACTTTATTAATTTCATTAACTTTATTTTTAAAACAATTCAATTTTAATAGTTTTTTATAAAAAATCTGTGAATATCAAAGATTTGGTGTCAGTTTTTATAGTTCTAAAAGCCTTGCCCCAAATTTGTTGGGTATTGGCATTCATCCTCTGCACAGTTCCATCTGAAGACTAACACCAATGCTGGATGGTGGGGTGGGGTAGCTTTGCATTTATCTTGTAAAAATGTAGAATGGAGGGGGTTTCATGGGGAGGGAGACAAGGCCATCAATGTCCAGTCATAGTTGGCCTCAAGCTATAAGTTATATCATTTATTTATTTTGCTTGAAGATTCTGTTTTGTTAGCCTTGGAGTTTTGCACCATTGGCTTTGGGACTCATGAAGTTCCCAAGTAATGAAGGCCCCTCAAGAAAAGATGTTTAAAAAGCATCCATTCCATTGCTAATCTTTGGTAATTCAAGATTAGATCAGGGAGTTAGGTTAGACAACCTTCTGTCTTTCTTGCTATTCTTAATTGGATAGATCACAATCAATGAAGATTGGTAAGAACATCTCCTCTACAATCTCCATCAGTACCAGAGTACCAGAGGGATGTATTCTTAGCTCCCTGTTCTACTCACTTTACATCTATGACTGTGTGGTTCAGTATGACAACACCACCATCTACAAATTCTCTGGCAACACGACAGTAGTGGGTTGTATAAAAAGAGACAAGAAGGCAGCCTCTTACATTTTCAGAGACACTCTGTGTCTCTGCTGTTTTTGTGTTAGAACTAATAGTTATGCTATTAGTTAAACTACATCAATCAATGTTCCACCTATCATCAGCTTAATGAAATCTTACCAAATGGTAAGATATTTTGTTTGTAACTGTTTAGGGAGGAGCCAGATAACACCATGCTAGAAACTTCAAATTAGATGAATTTTAAATTTGAAACAGAAAGGATCAAGTGCAGGTATTCATCATCCATGGAATAAACTAAAAACACCAAGGTTTAATAGCAGGTTGTTGACACACATTTCTTGGGCATCTCAAAACCATAACAAACATCATTTACAGATGTGTCTATTCACGTGTGTCTTTGCATAAAACTTTCATGTTTGTAATTTTGCCAAATGCTATTGTAAGTATGTTGTAGTATTAAACAGTTGTTGTCAGCTTCAGGAAAGGGAAGTGCAGATAATCGCTTCAGCCTACCCTTTACAATAATCGAACTCAGAAATAAGTTGAGCATGACTGATGAGCAAAAAGCTTATCTGTCTGAACAAAGGTCCATATTTCTTTTTGCCCATAGCAGATGTTGCATTGTTTAACAATGTAAATCAATGCAGTTTAGTTCTAACTTCTTAGCTCATTGTTGTAGTTTCCTTATAAAGGTTCCTGGCATATTCAAAAGTTGGGAAGATGGACCATACTTGTTCATAATTAAAATTCAAATATCACGGAAAGAAATAAAGAATCAAGAAAGCAGTCAAAGCACCAAAGCCACAGGAAAAATAACCGCTCCAGTGAAGAATGCCAGCAAAGGGAAGGCAAAAACAAAGAGGGAGGCTGCAGCAACGAAACAGGATAAGTTGTCCCTCACAAGTAAGTTATAATTATTTACAGTACATGACCATGCATACTTGAATTAAATATACTGCACTCCTATCTCATGTCAAGTTGATCCAAAGAGAACTGGATAATGACAATATTGGTCCTTCTGAAACCGTCAAAATGATATGCTTAAAATACCTAATTATGTCGGGAAAGTGATTCAAGATTAGATCAGGGAGTTAGGTTAGACAACCTTCTGTCTTTCTTGTTATTCTTAATTGGATAGACCACAATCAATGAAGATTGGTAAGATCATCTCCTCCACAATCTCCATCAGTACCAGAGTACCATTGGGATGCATTCTTAGCTCCCTGTTCTACTCACTTTACACCTATGACTGTGTGGCTCAGTATGACAACACCACCATCTACAAATTCTCTGACAACACCACAGTAGTGGGTTGTATAAAAAGAGACGAGAAGGCAGCCTCTTACATTTTCAGAGACACTCTGTGTCTCTGCTGTTTTTGTGTTAGAACTAATAGTTATGCTATTAGTTAAACTACATCAATCAATGTTCCACCTATCATCAGCTTAATGAAATCTTACCAAATGGTAAGATATTTTGTTTGTAACTGTTTAGGGAGGAGCCAGATAACACCATGCTAGAAACTTCAAATTAGATGAATTTTAAATTTGAAACAGAAAGGATCAAGTGCAGGTATTCATCATCCATGGAATAAACTAAAAACACCAAGGTTTAATAGCAGGTTGTCCACTGGGGAAATAACAAAATTTTATTGAAAAATAAAATTGATTGTTGACAGTAAAAACGTTTTGCTCTTGAAATAATTCAGTGGGAGTGCAAACCTGGTCCATTGCAGGCTCTGATCTCCCATCCATTGAATAAATCTATGTGAGGTGTTGTCTCAAGAATGCAGCAACATCATGAAGGACTACCATCTCCCAGGTCACAACCTCTTCTCACTGCTCGCTTTGGGCAGAAGCCAGAAGACTAGCACCTGTAGGTTCAAGAACAGTTTCTTTCCACAGCTGTCAGTCTCTGAACCTTCCCTTGTTACATTAATAATGAACTGCTCCGACACCACGAAAAGATCGTCTGCTCTATTACAGTCACCTTTTTGCACAAAGATAACTGAATATTCATTATCCATCTATTCTTTGTATTTATTATCTCTTTAGTTCAATTAATTATAATGTAGATTTTGTAAGTTTTTTTTTACCAAGTACCTGTTCATCTGCAGCATGTAAGAATTTTGGTGCATTTGTGCATCATACAACGTCTATGACAATAAATTCATTATTACTTATCATGGGTCTTCAATTACGTATTTCATTACAGAGTTCAATGGTAGAAATGGAAATTCTGAAAAAAAAAATTCATTGAGGTTAGTAAATGTTTGAGATGATGACAGATGATGGAAATAAGTCTTCAGAATTGTTTTGTGCATGTTCAATGTTATTGAAAACCTTTTTAGTGAAACAAAATCAGTGACACTGTTATCAATGGAAAGAATATGAATTGGGTAAAGGAACAGATCAGAAAAGGCTTGGTTTTTGTGTATTATTAATATCTTTTATTTTTTGCAGTGATTGTTGAAATGAAAGGACAATATGACTATATCTCCCCAGTGGACAGGCCTCTCATGATAGTAAGTCATACAGTTAAAATATTTGCATGTGTTTCATCCCAGTTAATTCAGTTGCAGATTGCATGCATGATTTCCTGCATTTTCACACCACTGGCCAGGACATCTAACCCATCACTTGCCAGCTTCTTGTAATGACAACTTTAACGCCTGCTTGGCAGCGAAGGCTTATCAGCCCTGCCAAATCTTGGCAGTCTGTCCCTCTGTTAGCCCTCACATTAAGGCACAGCACCTGCACCATCCCTGTCTATCGCAATATCGGTTCTGCAGAAGATGCAGAATTCTGACCCCAGAATTCCTTTTATCGCGACGTGGGAACAAAAGTGTGTTTCCTATGAGTTTTCCGTTGCATGTTTAATGAACATTGTGTTTTCACCAAGTTTGAATTTTGATGCATAGAAAGGGATTCTAAAATATTAAACCAGGTAACTTATTTTGATCCAGGCCTTTTTGATGGAAGCTTCAATAACAGCACCTGTTTTGTTTCTGTTTAAACTTTAATGGAAGTTAACAGTGCTGTTTATATCCAGAATGTGTCAAGTATATATTTGTGTGTTTAAAGGGGAAGTCTGAAATAAGGCTGTTAGGCAGAGAGCAAATACCCTCTCAGCTAACATCTTCTGCCTTGGTATTAGAGTGAGGTAGACTGGGGTACTATTATTCTCTATGTAAGAGGAGGATGCTGCAAAGATCTATATTCATCGGGCAACTGAAGTGGCCCAAGAAAAGACTGATGCTTCACCATGTGGTTATATATCCCAGATCAACAATCAACCTGACGGCATCTTAGTTAAATAAATAAGGGGTTGAAGAAACTCTTGCATTTACATGGTAGCAATCAATGCATATTTTAAACCTACTTGTCATATTCACTAACGCTGTCATTTATTGTCCATCCCTAATTGCCCATGGACTAAGGAGACAGTTGAGAGAACCACACTGAAGCATCACACATAAGCCAGACTGGTTTAGGACAGCAGATTTCCTTCCATAAAAAAACATCAGCAAACCAGGTAGATTTTACAGGAGTGTCATGGCTGCTGGTGCTGAGATCAGCTTATCTTAAATCCCTTGTTTATTCACTTACTGGAACTTAACTTTCCCAGTTGCCATAGTGGAAAGTGAATATGATTCAGAACTCAGGCTGATTATTCCATAACTTAAATACTATACAATAGTACCCTGGGTTTCTCAAGCTATAGATGCTCTTTACCCTATTTATTCCCATGATCTCTTGGGCAGAGGATTAATGATCTATCTGACTATTGCATCCCTCCAGTATCACATTTGAGCAATTTTCCCGAGTCCCTCTCATGTACAACTTCTAGAATGTAGAAGGGTGCAGCACAAGAATAGGTCCTTTGGCATATGGTGTTTGAGCCAAACATCATGCCAAAGGAAACTAAATCTCTGCTTTTTGCATGTGATGTTTTTCTTTGGCTTGGCTTCGCGGACGAAGATTTATGGAGGGGGTAAATGTCCATGTCAGCTGCAGGCTCGATTGTGGCTGACAAGTCTGATGCGGGACAGGCAGACACGGTTGCAGCGGTTGCAGGGGAAAATTGGTTGGTTGGGTGTTGGGTTATTCCTCCTTTGCCTTTTGTCAGTGAGGTGGGCTCTGCGGTCTTCTTCAAAGGAGGTTGCTGCCCGCCGAACTGTGAGGCGCCAAGATGCACGGTTTGAGGCGATATCAGCCCACTGGCGGTGGTCAATGTGGCAGGCACCAAGAGATTTCTTTAGGCAGTCCTTGTACCTCTTCTTTGGTGCACCTCTGTCACGGTGGCCAGTGGAGAGCTCGCCATATAACACGATCTTGGGAAGGCGATGGTCCTCCATTCTGGAGATGTGACCCACCCAGCACATGTGATGTAATTTGCTGCATATTCACGTGCATACAGTGAATCCTCTTAAACTTCTACTTCCAACCCTACCAATGGCAGCCCATTCCAGGCACCTCCCCCTCTCTGTATATAAAAAAAAAACACACTTGCCTCACACACCACCTTTAAACTATCTGCACTCACCTTAAATGCATGTCCTCTAGTATTAGGCATTTTTACCATGGTGAAAGATAGCATGCATGACAAATTAAGGCCTTTTGTTGTTTCCCTCTTCCAGTTTTTTATGGTGATGTGCATTGTGTATGTGCTGTTTGGAGCCCTGTGGCTTTTTTGGTCGGCATGCTACTGGCGGGACCTGTTGCGCATCCAGTTCTGGATTGGTGCTGTCATTTTTCTGGGGATGTTGGAGAAGGCAGTCTTTTATGCGGAGTTCCAGAACATTCGCTACAAGGGAGAGTCAGGTGGGAGCTCTGTTAACCTGTTCTTTACCCAATTCAGTTGATGCTGTAGAATACCATTTCTAGATTTTAAAAAAATATTTCATGACTTTTGGCCAGGTTTATTGTAAAAAGAAATGTGCAATGGCATGTGACTTTGTGCTCCAAGCAAAATTAACATCATTGGTGTGGGAGCAGAAGTTTTATGCCTGATGTGTATATATGGGTTCAAGCTTTACTCCATCATTTACTGTAGTTCCCCCCCCCCCCCTTCTTGTCATCCTACTACATCTAGACATTTCCACAGAATGTTGCTAAATGGCTTGATGCATGAACATTGTTGAGGTGTGTAGAAGGTGGGAATTACCATCGAAGCAGACATTGTAAGCTGATTTTGCTCATTTTCACAGTGCATCCTCACACACAGGTACAGGATAATAGCCCTATTAGAGATGAGTCTGAAGGAGTTACAAAGGTAGTGGGGTTTGGGTGGGAGATGGTTCATAATCTTTTACCCCCAACTTCCCTAAAAGATGAAAAACATTGGTGGTGGATTGGAAAACCAGTGCCCACAAAGAAAATGTCCCCTCTATTGCAGAAGCAACACTTGCATATATGGGAAATAGCCCATATGGACTCATTTCTCCCCATACTGAAATACAGCTGGTGTTCAGCCACAAAATTGTTCCTTTGGCTGTATGGATTATTTTGCTCGTAGGATAGGGTTGCAACTGAGCAGTCTCTTGTCGGATTCATTTATCCCAGCCGTTCAAATGTTATAAATCAGATCCCGGGGTGGATGACTAGTGTCCACTTGCAACATTCTGCATTCAGTATTTCCAAGACTGACATCATTCCCCTCTCTGATCATAGTTAATTTAGCTAATAGAAATTCATGTCGCTGGTTTATGCTATGTATCATCAAAATGATTTGCATCTTTAATCCCAGCAAGATGTGCTACCTTTTTTAATTTGAACGTACTCTGTAAATCCTGATCATTAGAGGTAATTAAGTAGTTGATGCATTCTCACAGCCTTGTACTTGGCTGCTGAGCTGTGCCAATTGATCATTCATTTTTAGGGAAATGTTTGACTTTCATGATTGAATCAGTAAATAAATGGACAATTAAGGACACATTTCTGCTGCGCAATAGAGTTTAAAGAATTATCTAGTTAAACAAGATGCAGTGAAAAATTGAATGTGCTAAACATTGCTAAAACTATTCACCACTCTCCAGCACTATTTTGGAATTAAGCATTCACAGAAAACATGGTAAAGGATTGATCATGCAATGACCAAGCTGAATAATAACATTAGAATTGTGTCATTCAGCCCAAAGGTTTACGGCAGCCAAAATGGGATGGTTTGGATTAATCCCACATCCCAATTTTGACCCACACCTAAGTAGGTTAAGGCTCTTCAAAAGTTCATCCAGACACTTTTTAAACATGGCAGGCGTTTCTATTTCTACTAACCTTTCAAACGGAGTTCCACACCCTGGTTGATTTCAGCATTGACATTTTTTTTAAATAATTTTTTTTCACACTATGAACCATATTGACCAAAATACACATAAACATTTTCCTCTTGAATATTCTGTGTCATTTTCTCCCCTTCCCTCCCTCCTTCCCACCCCCCTCCCCACCCACTAAACGTTCAACATATACAATACATGAAACCCATTAAACAATGTCATCACACAATGAAAATAAACAAGAAAATTGTGTCATCTACTTTTACACACTGGGTCAGTTCATTTCGTCGTCTTCTCATTCTGTCGTTTTAGGGGGTGGAGGTCCGCGGTAGGACCCCTCTGTTGAGTTCCATGTATGGTTCCCAAATTTGTTCGAATAGTGATGTTATTTTCTTAAATTATATGCTATTTTTTCCAATGGAATACATTTATTCATTTCTGTGTACCATTGCTGTACTCTCAGGCTCTCTTCTAATTTCCAGGTTGACATTATACATTTTTTTGCTACATCTAAGGCTATCATAATAAATCTGTTTTGTGATTCATCCAAATCGAGGCCAAGTTCTTTACTTCTTATATTACTTAGAAGAAAGATCTCTGGATTTTTTGGTATGTTTTTTTTTGTGATTTTATTTAATACCTGATTTAGATCTTCCCAAAACTTTAGCATTGATGTTGTTCAGTAACCATTGGTAAATAAAGTCTGGCCTCAGTTCTTTCTGATGCTCAAGTTATTTGGACCTGCATAACTGGCATTGTTTTCTAATTTGTGTCTAGTGCAAGGAGCAGAGATTTTTGCGGAATTGCTCTCTGCACTGAAGCGCTCCTTGGCTCGTATTTTGGTCATCTTAGTCAGTCTTGGATATGGAATTGTGAAGTAAGTATAAGCAGTACTCATTTATAATGGTCTCAGTCACAGATGTAGCTCATAAACTGAGTGTCAATTAAATTGATGGGTGCATCTTTTGATGTAATTATAATCCTTTGGAAAGCAATTGGGAAAGTGTTGGACCGTGTGATTAAGCAAGAGGTAACAGGGGACATAAAAATAATAGGATTGGCCAAAGTAAATATGGATTTATGAAAATGAAATGGAGTTTGATAAAGCTGGGTTTTTGAGATTGTGTCAGGCATAATAGGGAAGTGTGAACCAGTTAATGCAATGTATGTAGATTTTTAGAAAGTTCTGATAGGGAGGTTATTGAACAAATTTAGTGTATTAGGAATAATGTTCTGGCATGAATTGAGTTTAGTTAATTGTCAAAACAATAAGAATCTGGTTGGGAGGTTGCTTTGGTTGGTGCTAGGATAGCATCTATTTTAATAATTTGTGGAAATCGTGCAAGTTATCTAAGCTTGCTGATTCACAGCTGGGAACAATGTAGGTTGTGCAAAGGATGCAGAGTGGGTTTAGGGAGATGCAGCCAAGTTAGTGAAGGGATAAGGATGTAGGAGATGGAATGCCATGTGGAAAAATGAGAGGCCATTCATTATGGTAGGGATAAAAAGAGGTAAAGCAGTGCCATCTTTAAATGGTGAGGGATTTAAAGTGTTAGTGTTTGTGGGGACCTGGGAGTGCCTGAATGTGAATCACTGAAAATTAATAAGCAGGTATATTGAGCAATTAGGAAGGCAAAAGTTGTGTTTCGTCTTTATTGCAAGTAGATTTGAGGCTGTAATTTTTTTTGCTTCACTTATAAAGGGTCCTGGTGAGACTGCATATGGAATATTATTTACTGGTCTGGTCCCCATATCTAATATGGATATATTTGAAGTGGGGAGTGCAGCAAATGTTCTCCAGATTTATTACTGGGATAAACATTTGTTGTACGAGCAGAGATTGAGCAAATCTGGCCCTTATTCTTGATATTAGGATGAAAGTCAGTTTCAGAAATGTGCACGATTATCGCAGGCTTGACCACGTAGATATACGAGATTGGATGAGAATTTATTGTCATACAAGTACAATGTACAGATGCCCCAAAATCATGGATGTGTGACCACAGGCTGGGGTATAGAGAACTAGGAGTCGCATTTCAAAATAAAGGATTAGCTCTTCAGAACAGGGATGAGAGTGTGGTGAACTTTGGAGGACTATGGGGGCTAAGTTGATGAAAATATTCAACATGGAAAAATCTATCAAAGAAAACAGGAGTTGAAGGAAGGAAGGGAACATCAGTCTCTCACTCATCAATTCATTCATCAAAGAAGGGAAAGCATCAACTGTAGTGGAGAGAATATCACTGCTGTGCAAACTCACCATTTAAATTAGTATAATTCAGTTTTGTCTCCATAGGATTTGGTAATTTCTCTGAATGTTAAAATGTTTAAAATTCAATGTTGTGCACTAGATATTGTGAAAATGTTTTCATTTGATTGTTCCCATGCTGAAGCCCCACAGGGTGGAGGACAATGTCTGGATGTCAGCAGCTCAAGGGTAAGCAGGTACAGGATACAAGATTCCTCCAAGGGAATAAATGATGGTGCTGCTGTAGTGGCAGCACGGCCACTGGCGGAGACCGGGAGAGCAAAGACACAGCACTGTTCTGAAAGATTCCTAATGCTGGTGGCTCTGTACAGGCTTTAAACAGCTTGTTAAAGGAGCCATAGTGTTTGTAAGTAAAATACTGCAATCTCTAGGTCTGTGCCCAAGATGGCAGCACCTGTGCTCAGCAGTGGCCACGAAAGGTTCCAGACTCTGGAGGAACAGTGAACCTGCAGGACAGTGACCACAGTGGTGAACCAGCGAGGGACTTGGAAGGACCCTAAAAGGAAGAGGTCTACAGCAGCAGACTAGCGAAGGGCTCAGCGGCTGAGGAACCCACACAGGCTGCAGGTTACTTGACTCTAGCTCATGGGAACCAGGTATTAAACCCAGGATTCAAAAAGGCACTGAGGGCAAGAAGGGGTCCCAAAGGACTTCAGGCACTAAAGGCTTCCTGATCATGTCAGAGGTTTGGATCTGGAGCTCAGGTCGCTGATGAATCGAACAAGAGTCTGTCTGGATGCAGAAGCTGCGGGAATGCTGGAGGTGAATTCACAGACACTCAGTGACTCTGAAGGGACTCTTTTGCTTCTCTTTCTTTCTTGCTGTAAGAGGTGGTGGGCAAAATATAAAGTATATATGTTAAATTTTTAATATTATTACATAAGGTAGTGAGGAAATAGCAGAGGCTCTGATAGTCATTTTTCAAATGTCATTAGAGGTGGGTATAATGCTGGAGGATTGGTGTATTGCACATGTGGTTCCTTTGTTTTAAAAAGGGTTCGAGGAGCAAACCTAGCAATTATCAACCTGTTGATGAGGGTAGAGCAGTGGATGTTGTCTATATGGACATTTATAAGGCTTCGATAAGGTTCCACATGGAAGGTTAGTTAGGAAGGTTCAGTTGTTAGGTATTAATTTTGAGATAGTCAAATGGATTCAACAGTGGCTGGAAGGGTGATGCCAGCGAGTCGTAGTGTCAGGCTGGAGCCTGGTAACAAGCGGTGTGCCTCAGGGTCTGTATTGGGTCCATTGCTGTTTGTCACATACATTAATGATCTGGATAATGAGGTGGTAAATTGGATTAGTAAATATGCAGATGATACTAAAATAGGTGGAATTGTGGATAATGAAGGTTTTCAAAGATTGCAGAGGGATTTGGACTGATTAGAAGAGTGGGCTGAAAGATGGCAGATGGAGTTTAATGCTGTGTGAGATGCTTCATTTTGGTAGGAATAATCAAAACAGGACATACATAGTAAATGGGAGGCCATTGAGGAATGCAGTGGAGCAGAAAGATCATTGTTCCTTGAAGGATGTGGATAGGGTGGTGAAGACATTCTTTAGTATGCTGGCCTTTATAAATCAATGCATAGAATACAGGAGTTGGGAAGTGATGTTGAGACTGTTCAAGGCATCAGTGAGGCCATATTTAGAGTACTGTGTGAAGTTCTGGTCACCGAATGATAGAAAGGATATCAACAAAGTTGAGAGAGAGTGCTGAGAAGATTTACAAAATTGTTACCTGGGTTTCAGCATCTAGATTACAAAGAAAGATTGAGCAAATTAGATCTTTATTAATGAGCTTCCAGGAGAAGTAGTTGCGGCAGGGTCCATTTTATAATTTAAGGAAAAATTGGAGAGGAATATGGATGGGAGGGGAATGAGGGTTATGGGCAAGGTGCAGGTAGGTGGGACTAGGGGAGAGTATTTAGTTCGATGTGGATTAGAAGGGTCGAAATGGCCTGTTTCCGTGCAAACAAGTTGCAATTTGCTGTTCTAAGAAGGTCATGTAGTTTTTCAAGCAGAGAGAGAGAAAAAGAAACTGGTTTTTGCAGTCATGGCAAGCTGGCAGCTTGTTGAAACCCAGTTTTGAAGATGGGTTGTGAGTTCGGAGTTCAGCCTGTTGAAAACCCTTGTGGTCCATACAAGAGGAAATGGCTGGCTAGAGTATTTCATCTGAAATAAGGAAAACAAAAGGAACTCTGGTGACCTGCAGAAGATGAGGTTATCATTTGGAAAACCCTGATGGGGCAAGTTTCTTCGGCAAGACACTGAAGTGGCTGATTGGAGGGAATCAGTTTGTGTGTGTCCCAACGAGCAACAAATCTCTCTCTGAAACTAACAAGAACCTTCCTGAGCAGTAACCACCAGAGCCTGGTGAAGAGTCATAAATGTTAAATTCTGTCTACAGTATAAGAATTGAGGAGTGAGAGGTGAGATTGGGACTGTGAATCAAATAATTTTTCTGAACTTATACACATGCACTTAGAATTAGAAGGGGGTTAAGTTAATAGTAATAAGTTAAAGTTTGATCCTGTTTTTATGTTTAAAGAAAATTAAAAATGACTTTTATTTAAATAACTATTTGTCTTGGTGAATTTCTATTGCTGGTGGGTTTTGGGGTCCTCTGGGCCTGTAACATTGGTATGAACAATAAATAAAGTTGATTTGACTTAATAAAAGGAACCTTGAAAGGGCAAGCTCTTTATTGTAAGAGCAAACACTTGCATGTATGGAAAAGAGCCATGTAGACTCATTTCTCCCCATAGTGAAATATAGCTGGTGTTCATACTTCAGCCACAAAATTGTATATTGCTTTGGCATTGTAGATTGTTTTGAGCATAGGATAAGATTGCAATTGCCAAGTCACTTGCAGGACTCATGATTGGAGTTTACCCCAATCATTCAAATAATATAAATCTAATCCCAGGTGGTGATCATTTGTAACATTCAGTATTTATGGGACTGACGTTATTCTCTTCTGATCATAGTTAATAATCTATTTGCTGTCTCCCAGTTGCTTCTCACTTCCATTATTAACTTCAAACCTGTACTTAGGCACGGTCCTCTGAAGAGGCTACAAAGTAGGGCACCAAGCCTGTTTTCAGACATCAGTCAGGATGGGAATTCTGTGAGTTGAGAGCAGCCCTGCAGAGGTTGCACTCGATGATTGATAACTGTTAGCTGACACTGTCCAGAGTCCCATTCCCATTCTGTAGCAATGCCCTAATTTATCTCAGAAACCTAACGCTTTATGAAGGGAATTGGGGAGTTTAGGTAGGTGGTGGAGCTTTACAGCACCAGAGACCCATGTACCAATTTATCTCTGGTAATTCCTGGAGGAAGCCCACTTAATTTTTTTTAAATTTAGATTTCAAGATACATCACAATAACAGGCCCTTTCAGCGCACAAGCCCGTGCCGCCAAATTACATCAAATTAACCTATGACCCCTGGTATGTTTTGAATGGTGGGAGGAAACTGGAGCCCCTGGGAAAAACCAATGCAGACACGGGTAAAACGTACAAACTCCTTACAGACAGCACAGGAGTTGAACCCCAGTCCTGATTGCTGGCACCGTAACAATGTTGTGCTAACCGTGCCTCCCACTTCTTAGACACTCATTGAGGTGGAGGAATGGGACAACCATGAATGTATTTGAAATCAAGAGTAATGCTTTGATATACTGGAGTTATCTAATCATGGTGTAAGGCATAGGTGTTTTGCATTTTGTGGGGGCACTGTGCACTTTATTCATTCAGCAATTTGTCATTAAAGGGTTTCATGTGCCACATTTTTAGGTCTGCATAACAATTCTCTTAACTGATGTTTTCTCTGATCTAGGCCTCGCTTGGGTGCGATGTTGCACAGAGTCATTGGTGTTGGCATCCTTTATTTAATTTTCTCAACAATCGAAGGCAACCTTCGAGTTAATGGAGTAAGTAGCCTTTATACAAGGAGGTAATCTACTGACACAAAGTTTGTTGAACTATTTTATCCATTAAATGAATCATTGTCTGCATAATAGCTTAGAACTGCCTTCTGAGCTCACATTTCTTCAGACTTCGGAGACGTGAGACTACAAATGAATTTGGAGCAAAAATCAAACTGCTGGAGGAACTTGACGGGTTGAGAGGGGTGTGGAGGAAAAGAAATTGTCAATGTTTCAGGTCTTTTTAAAATATTTTTATTTATTTTAATAAAAAATTTCAATAACATGATATGGATAGTTACATCAACTTAAAACATTCAGTATATCAAAAACAATAATAAGTTGTAAATCATATCCATAATTCATATTCCCAATGATATATATTTATTTTAAAAACTAATTAAAAAAAACAAAAAGGAGAAACTCTCAAAACCCCTACCTAATGGATGCCATATATGATTAATATTAAAAGAAAAATGAAAAGAATGTACATAGAAGTAAATTATAAAGTAAGATGATGAGTCATAAATGACTCCCATAACGTCTGGAATCTTATATCTGAATAATTAACTGGATAAAAAATCTTTTCCATATTCAAACAAGACATGATGACCTGTAGCCACTGAGTTGGTGGGCTCGCATCCTTCCATTTAAGTAAATTTGCCCGTCTTGCCAAAAGATAGCTCGATTCTGAACCAAAGACATAGAAGAATCATTCCCTCAATGTTTCAGTCAAGACCCTGAAATATCAACAAGACCCGCATCAGAACTGAGTAGCATCGAGTGATCCTTTCCTCACGCCACCCTGCAACTAACACTGCTCAACCTGCTTGGTTTCTCCAGCAGTTTCTTTTTTTATGCTTCCTTTAGATCAGTGGTTCCCAACCTTTTACTTTCCACACACATACCACTTTAAGTATTCCCTATGCTATGTGTTCTGTGATTAGTAAGTGATTGCTTAAGGTGGTATTTGAGTAGGAAGGGAAGGTTGAGAATCACTGCTCTGGACCCAATCATTACTGAAATATTTTGCTTGAGAAAAGTTGTCACTGGCCCATTTCCTTTGGAGTTATGAAACTGTGCATATAACGAATCAATTTGGAATGATTAAAACAGTGGTTTTCAAACTTTGTCTTTCCACCCACATACCACCTTAAGCAATCCTTTATTAATCACAGAACACTTATTGCATAGGGAATACTTAAAGTGGTATTGAGTGGAAAGTAAAAGGTTGGGAACCACTGCTTTAGATGATGCCAAGTCAGAGATTACTAACCTACATTCCAACCTCGTCACTGTGCTGTGAATTTTTTTGTTTGCATCATGCTGCTGTAGAAATTAAATATGAGTGATATTTTTCTTAAACTGATTTTATCCTCCATTGCTCTTTTAGTAACGAGTAACATGTATGACATCAAACTGTTTCTCATCGAGTGAGAGATGTACAGAATGGAAACGGGTCCTTAAAACCACATCCACGCTGACCATTGACCATTCACTTACATTAGTTCCCACATTCTCATCAACTCCCTCAAGATTCTACCACTCACCTACAATTTACAGTGGACATTTAACCAACCAACTTGCATATCTTTATGATGTGGGAGGCAACTGCAGCACCTGAGGAAACCCATGTGATCATGGAGGATTCAACTTAAGACACTGGTGCCGTGTCACAGACCATGACACAGAATCTTTTCCAGCCTTTTCCCACGCACTTAAAGTCACATAACAGGGAAGCAAGCCTTTCGTCCTGTGCCCATACCAACCATCAAGCATCCATTATGCTACTCCTACATTAATCTCATTCTTTCACTGTCCATCCATCCAACCATCTTCCAGGTTCTACCACACTCTTGCAAGTTTCCAGTGGCTAATTACCCATGTTTTTGCGATTATGGAAAAAAAATAGAATAAGTCCTTCCTTGAATTGCAGCAATTGAATTCCCTAAGAATCAAACACTGGCTGTGGTGGTGAATGAGTTGAATGGGTGCCGAACATTAATTGTTAGACGATCAGAGAGTCTCCATTGGCCTCCAGATGTTTTTCTGGTGAAGTGGTTAAAACAAAATAGCCAACTGGCCATTAGGTCCACTGTTCCATATTGGTAGAAACACTTCACCTCAAACCTTTATTGTTTTAACTAAAATTGGCACTCTTTTGTTTCTGATTTAGGCCCCACTTTTTACCTTGGCTCTTATAGGGAACATCAGTCTCTCGTTCATTGACTCCTGTATACTCTGGTGGATATCCTTTACGTTATACTTTTGCATTTATAAAATTCATTGTGTTAGTTATTCCTACAAAACTTAGGCCAGCTTTCCTGATGGAAAGATCTGAGAAGGCAAGGTGGGGTGATGTTAATTTTACGTGATAACTTTCAGAACTATGCCATACAAAGCTTTTGTGATTTATTGTGTCAAATACTGTGCATTCTTTTGTTTGTGACTGTCAGAATCAGAATTTATTGTCATGAAATTTTGCAGCAGCGTCTTAGTGTAAACATACATGTTATAACCATCTTACAACATTACTAGATAAAAAGAATAATAATGATAGTGAACAAAAAGTAAGGTTCATTGATCATTCAGGAATCTCATGGTATTGGGGAAGAAACTGTCCTTATGCTGCTGAGTGCTCGTCTTTAGGCTCCTGTAACGTATTCCTGATGATAGCAGAGTGAAGAGGGCATGGCCTGGGTGATGGGGGTCTGAAGATAGAGGGTGCTTTTTTAAGACACCGCCTCATGTAGATGTCCTCGATGGACTGAAGTCTGGTGCCTGTAATGTTGCAGGCTGAGTTAACAACCCTCTGTAGTTTATTCTTGTCCTGAGAGTTGCCGCCTCCATACTAGGCAGTGATGCAACCAGCCTGAATGCTCTCCATGGTACACCCCCTGTAGAAGTTTACGAGAGTCTTTGATGACATACCGAATCTCCTCAAACACCTCACAAAGTACAGCTGCTGGCGAGTCTTCTTAGTGATTGCATCAACATGGAGGCTGCAGAACATTTCCTCAGAGATGTTGACACTCAGGAATATGGAGTTCTTGACCCTCTCCACTACTGAGGCCTCAATGAGGACTGGATCATGTTCTGCCTTTGACAAATCCACAACTAAATCATCAACATTCCTATCTGACTATGCAAATAAGAGTTGATGTTTCCTATGGTCCGACAACACAATGCCCTTTGAAGAGAAGGTGAAAGAGAAAGAGAGAGAGGTGACAAATTTCATGCAGAACATTTGGTATTTTTTTGAACTTGTGAATGTGTATTTAAAAATAAGAATCTCAGTATGATCCTGGAATTTTTTCCAAAGGCAGTTTTATAGATGATCTGGCCACATCAAACGAAATAACAAAAATTAAATGTCAAAGTTAAGAATAAATCACTGCAGCTCAATCAAAAGTCAACAATCAGAGAGCTTTGGGAAAAGCTGAAAATTCTTAGAAAGTGTCACATGGTTACCCATTGATTCTCACTGATTTTAAAACATTTCTATCAGCAATTTCATTCATTAGAGTCCTGCTGAGCATTATTAAATTGGTCAACATCATTCGTTAGCTTAGAAGTTCAAGTCTTATTGCATTCCCTCGATAATTTGGCTC
Organism: Narcine bancroftii; assembly: GCF_036971445.1. Classification (NCBI taxonomy): domain Eukaryota; kingdom Metazoa; phylum Chordata; class Chondrichthyes; order Torpediniformes; family Narcinidae; genus Narcine; species Narcine bancroftii. The sequence goes on from NC_091470.1 coordinate 81,091,206, forward strand.
CAATACAGAAACATTTAATTAGCTGTAAAGGTTCTAGTAAAGATTCCACTCTTTGTTAGGCATAGAGACAGTATCTGCCATGTGGATGACATAGGAACAGTATTTCATGTTGAGATGGTGAGCCCTTGACGTAGGGCTCAGGCCCAAAATGTTGGATTTCTATCTTTGCCTCTTATGGACGTTGCGGAACCTGCTGAGTTTCTCCAGCGCATTGTGTATTAACTTAATTTCATGGTGAGAGCTGTGTTGGCATCTTCTGTGCAGGGTGAACGTTTGGGACTATAGTGCACTAGGTTGTGGGTGAGACATCTTCTGTCAATGGTTGCTTAAGTATGAAATCTACCATAAAGGGTTTGCAGGGCTAAATGGAAGCTGCAAAGTGCTAACTAGCTCCTGACTTTGTGGGAAATAAAAAGAGGTTAACAACTCCATTTACTCAAACATATGAGGAGAGCAGTAAATTGGAGATTCCGCTGACTGGTAAGTTAATATTTGCTGTTAAAAAAATCACTGTCTAGCAGTGATCCATCTGATTGAATGGACTTTACCCATGTATATCAGGTATTAGCGATGTAGCAATGGTATTGTGAAAGTTTTTTTTTTCTTTTTCTCCCTGAAATAGTTGTAGTTTAAAAGCATTTTTCTTAGGATTCTAAGCCATTTGGAGTATATTTTGTTCTTCATGATCATTGCAGTGGAAACATTTGTATATCGAAACATTGAAGTTCATTGTGGACCTGAGTTGGATGAACGCTTTGCTACATATGAATTCCTAATATAACTGAAAATCATTGTTTTCTTTCACTTCCTCTTTCTCTTAGTTTCAGCTGATGGTATCTTTTCTTTCCTTCATTTCAGAAAAATTTTGACCTGATCCTTTTAGCTTTTATCCCTCTGGCTGTTCTCGACACTGCCCTCTGCTGGTGGATATCCTTTCTGGTCATGTTTTTTCCAGCAAAAAAAAGGATTTATGATCTTTTTTCTGTTTATTCCTTGATCAAGAATAGAATATGCTAATGTTTACTTTCAAAGCAAAATGTTTATAACTCCTTGGCCTATATGCAGTTTTTAATTTCCTTTGGAAATAACTACCAGCTCATTGAGATAAACCATTTGAGTGTGGGTTTATCAGTAATATTACATGCATAGTGGTCTGAACTGGTCACAATTTTTTGCTTTTGAGTGGTGTGCAACACTACTTTGCAAAAGGTCTATCTTGCATAGTGAAGTGGATAGAATTTGGCACAATTATTACAATCTCAGTCATGGGTCATTTGGGATATAAAATAAAACCTGACTTTTACCCAATCCAAGCATGGCCAATCCAATCTAAACCAGATGAGCCCAAATACTTTTTTTGTCTTTTGTCAAATTGATGCAGAGAGATGGTTCCCATTAGTATCGAATCATGGTGGGCAAGTTACAGGCTTCTGCAGCCCTCTGAGCGACCGTGATCACTAAAGTCAATTTATCAAAAAATCGTGGATTATGTACTTCAGGAGCTGGAAAGTTATGTCTTTTGAGAGGCGGCGGGGGCAGGATTACCAGTTATATCCTGCTCACAGATTTCGTTTGAGCATAATGATACATAAATGCTGTTGTCTCTTATTTTAAACTTTAACCAAAATGATGTCTCCGGGATTTTCCTTTCGACGTGACACATTTGGATTTTTCAATCACATTTCTCTGTAATTTCTTTAACTGTTGACACATCTTTATCAGCTTGACCCAGACAATGAAGATGTTAAAACTGAGAAGGAATGTTGTGAAGCTGTCCTTGTACAGACACTTCACAAACACCCTCATCTTTGCTGTGATAGGTAAGTTTAAAATTGCTTGTTTCCAAGTGCCATAACAATTGAAACATTACATTAAATTCTTAATTCAAGGGCATCCCAAATTCTGTTTTTCCTTGGGATAGACTGGCCAGTTGAATAGAGCTATATTCGACAGTGAAATATAGGTAAGGCCACAGAGTTCTCAAGTCTGTTAGAGCTTTACCAGCTACAATCCTCAAAGGGCAAGGTGAAAGTGCACTCGTGGGAAAGTAATAGCCGACTGAAAGAAGGAAAGGAATGGATTATAACTGTCATTTCAAGTAAACTGGAAAGATTGGATGGATGGGATGGGCCCAGGAGAACAAAATAGAATGAGTAAGATGTAGCTATTGGATGTCTCACTCAACTTTGGTTCTCATGCAAATGGAATAAACTTTGTTGTATCGAATGAAAAGTCAATTATAGTTTCTTTAAGATGTAAAGTCTTCACCATAGTTATATAGAATATTATTGTTCCCACTAGGATTTGTACACTGTGAACCTATATAAATAACCATCATCAAGAATACTGACTAACTGATAGTAGATGCAAACACACTTGAAGAGAAACTATTTAAATCTTAGAAAGGGAAGTGGGGTCAAGAGGGTTGATGATATCACAAAATATTATCGACCAGTGCAACACAAAAGAAACTCAGCAGGTCCCACAGCATCTATAACAAGTAAAGGGTAACCAATGTTTTGGGCCTGAGCCCTTCGTAAAGGAATGAGCAAAGAAATTGGCAGGTACCTGAGTAAACAGGTGGGGGAGGGGGGGGAATGAGAGAGGTCAGAGCTCAGGCTAACAGGTTGGAGGATAGAAGAGCTGAGAAATGATGGAAGGAATAGCTCTCTAAATGGAGAGGGAAGGGAAGGAGATGAGGAGTGGCATAGTTGGCTTAGCGGTTAGTGCAATGCTTTTACAGCGCCAGCGATTGGGTCTGGGGTTTGAATCCCATGGTGTCTGTAAGGAATTTGTATGTCCTCCCCGTGTCTGCATGGGTTTTCCCCGGGGTCTCTGGTCTCCCCCTGTTCAAAACATACTGGTGGTGTAGGTTAATTCTGTGTAAATTGGCAGGATGGCCTCGTGGGCCAAAATGGCCAATTACTGTGCTGTATGTCTAAATTTTAAAATCTAAAATTTAAAGGAAACTGAAGGATAGGGAAACTGAAGAAGACAATATAAATGCATTTTGGTTGCAGAATAGCCAGATGGAACAGTAGGTGGTGTTTCTCCAATTTGTGGGTACCCTTGGTTTGGCAGTGCATGAGGCCATGGAAGGACATGTGGGTGTTGGAATTGTGTGTAGAATTTAAATGGTTGGCCACTGGGTGTATCTTGTTATTGCGGACAGAGCAAAGGAGCTCAATGAATCGGTCTCCCAGATTGTGTCCAGTTTCTCTGATGTAGAGGCAGCCACAACGGGAGTACTAGATGCAGTAAATGACCCCTGCAGGTTCACAAGTGAAGTGTTTCTTCACTTGGAAGGACTGTTTGGGGTCCTGAGTGGTGGCGAGGGAGGAGGTGTGGGCGGGCGCATGTGTGGTATGTCTTGCAGTCAGAGGGGTAGGTACTGAGGGATGAGTAGACAGACGAGTCCTGGAGAGGGGAAGATGTGTTTGATGGTGGAATCACTTTATAGGTGACGGAAATTGCACAGAATAATATGTTGGATGTGGGGTATTTTCAGAAATTTGTTTTTAATTTCATATGTCCAACACCTGCAATTTTTGTCTTGTATTTGGGTTATAGGGTGACTTCATGGAATAAATTATGGAATAGGCCACTGGTACTTGCTGGGTTCATGGGGAAATTGGAACAGTACAAAGTAGAGGAAGATTAAATGTCGCACTGATGCATTTTCAGTTCTATTGACTTTGCTCTTAACTATGTGTGATCCCTTCCTCATTCTGAGGAAATAAATTCAAAATATTTTGCAAGATAAATAAATCTTCATAATCTTCCTTGAAGATGTTTGTTGCATAATTGTTTGAACGTATCACTTTTTTCTGTAGCTTCAATATTTTTCATAATTTGGACAACAAAGAAGTTCAGGCTCGCAGACTGTCAATCAGTAAGTAAGCTGTGTGCCAAGTTTATTGATTATTAAAACTTCAAATGTACATATTTTACATAGAATGGTTTTCATGCTGTTATGTTCGTGCAGTTTTCCTTATCCTGCCAACTTTAACTAATTTAACAAACCAAGGGCTGGAGATTTTGTTTATCTCATTAACACTCACTCAGTGCAGTTGAATATTTGTATCACATAAAAAATTGCTCATCCTGAGGTACTAGTCCCCATTTTAGTTCAATTTTACGTAATCCCTCATTTTTCTTTCTACTTCCATTCACATTTTAAAAAACTGATCAGGTGAAGAGAGGTCATGCATTCAAGTCTGAGACAGGTCATTATAATTTTGTCTTTCTGAAGAATTCCTTGCTATGTACCTACAGTTCAAAATCATAAATTTTATTATTAATCTCTGAAGCATTGTGACATTATTAATATCTCCCAGACCAATTGAGGTTTTTCTTGTTCTGGTGAAAAGTTGTTAAATCTCCCCATTGAACAGACTCTGATTAATGTTTATTAATGGTAGTTCATGATTTCATTTGAAAATGCTTTCTCTGTGAACAAATTATGGTATTAAGAAGAATGAATAATTTAAATCGTGGCAACTGAAGTTTAGTTTTTGTTTTCAATAACAGATGTCTAAAGATACTGTACAGAAAATATTGGTAGCGTAGTTGCTCTTTTTCAATATTGCAAAACCCACTATGATTGTAGCGCAAGAACATCTGTCAATCTAAGCCTTCCACTGAGTCAGCTTTTGTATCTCTACAACTGGCCCAAGTCAAGAAAGCCTGAGCTAGAAAAAGGAGGAAACATATGTCAGAATCATATCCTGTAACATCTACATAGTTTACAATGGAGTCAAAATCAATGAAACCAATTCAGTCACACAATCATCTGTGGGCAATTTAAGATCAACTGATACTTTTGGGCAGATTTTGGAGATTTCCACCTTGACCTGAAAGAGAGGCGGGAGTAATTTGTTGAAAAGGCCAGGTACTCCCAAACTCTCTCGATCAGACATTGAGGTATGACGGTTGTGGTATGAAGTGAGGGTTATGGTTAGTGTTGGGATCCTTCTATGCAACTACATCTGAAGGATGTATTACTAGGGGCAGCCTTTCTATTTCACCTTTGACCTTAGCCAGGCTTTACAGGGGGGTTTTGCATTATTGAAACAGTGTGTTTAAGAGGAGTTCAGTGTGCCATGAAATCATTCCCGAACAAGATGTTACTTGGTATTCTTAGACAGGAAAGGGTTTCATTCCTGGGAAAAATTTTGTTTGTGATCAAAAAGAATGGACAAAATGGATTATGGATATGTGGAACTTTGTATTCTGCTCATCATGGTGAGAAATAGAATTACGGTTTGAGGATGTGTACCATAAAGATGCAAATAGCAAAAATTGAACAGAAGATTTATAGATCAAGGAATATCTTTATCTGCATCTATACCAAAATGAACATCTTAAAAAAGTGAGATTTAGAAACTAAATGGCAGATGCCATAGACAATATTGACCCTTCCCTTCTGTGTTCACTGTAGGACTGGAGAGAACGGTGGATAGATGATGCATTCTGGCGCTTGCTATTTTCTGTCATCCTGTTGGTCATCATCATCTTGTGGAGGCCTTCAGCAAACAACCAAAGGTTTGAACCTCATTTTGGTGTGAATTTTCCAGGTGCTTTTGCTCATTATGTTCCAGCTGAAGGAATCATAGGAAATAGCTTCAAGAGTAGGCCCTTCGAGACTGCACCACCATTCAAGATGGCTGATCATACGACTTCAGTACCCTATTCTTGCTTTCTCTCCATTACTTCTTCAACCCATAAGGATCACATCGAACTCCCTTTTAAATATATCCAATGCAGTGGCCTCAACAACTTTCTACAGTAGGAAGTTCCACAAGTTCAGAATTCCGAGTGGGGGAAAAAGGGAGAAGTACAGGAATCCTGTCGGCAGTTTGTTTTCAGCACTTAACTGAATTGAATAGTATCTGTGCAAAGTAAAATATTGACAGGGATTCAAAGAAAGCAGGCCATTCAGCCCAATGTGATGGTGTGAGTTGAAAAACCTACTAACCTTGATCTTACCAAGCCAGTCACACTGCAGATCATTGCTTTTTTACTTACATTGGTGATGACTTACTGCTTTCATCCCTTTTCAGACAGTGAGCTCCTGAACATCACCCCCTCTCCTCCACAACCATTTGGGTGAAAATAAATTTTCCTTGTCGCAGTCTAAACCCCCTGGGTTTTGATTTCTGTTAGCTTTCGTTGTTTCAAATAAAGCAACCCTACTTATAATCATTCTTCAAACGTACAATGTTCCAGTCCAAGCAACATCCTAGAAAACCATTTTTGCATCTTTTCTTGTACAATTGCACCTTTCCCACAGCATTGTGGCGAGAATGTACACAGCACTACAAATAGAGCCTAATGAGTGCTGTGCACAACCTTCCTGCACTATTCGTCTATGTGCATCCTGTTTGCCTTTTAAATACCCATCAAACTTTGACAGATCTGTGGCCATTACAAGTTCCCTCTGTTCTTTCATACCTCTCGTTACCCTGCTTTATATTGTATATTTCATTCTTGTGCCTTCTAGATCGAGTGCCCTCTCACTTCTTGGGATTAAATCCCATTTGTTATTTTTCCATCCAACTGACTACCCATTCCTTGCTGCAACTTCAAGCTTTTCCTCTTGCCAACCACACAAATGAAATATCTGTGATCCGCAGACTTCTTTATCATGGTCTCTGCATTTGAGTCTGAACCATTATACATATTACAGAAATCATCGGACCAAGTACAAACTCTTCCATGTTTTGTGCAATGTAGATAAAGGAATTTATCTGTTGCTGCTTTTGAGGGCTTATTTAGTGGTGAGGCATGTTGCAAATGAAATGCTGTTGGGTACACCACGATGTAGAATTTGTATTTTTGTAATTACACCTGATTATATAAGCTGCATCATTTCTGTCTGTGCAGGCGGTAAAAGTAAGTAGCAAATTTGGTAATGCAGTGATTCATGTTTAAGGATAACTTTGAGTAAAAATATTTAAACATTTGTTTCAATGGCCCTGTTACGTGCCAAACCAGCAGCAATAGGAATTCACCAAGACAATGGTATTTTCAAAAACAATTTCTTTTCTATTAATAACATAAGGCTTCTTACTTAATTCCAACTTAACCCCACTATGCACAAATGTATACATGTAAGTGGGTGGCAAAACCAAAACCATTACAGTTCAGCCATTATTCTGAAAAGATGATTTTAAAGTTCAGTCAATTTTGTTTTGAAACTCAGATTCTTTAAATTGTTGCTCAACAACAATTGTAGAGTAGGTGTGAGGCATCAGATCTCAAAACTCACGAGAATTGTTTCTTCCATGATGATTTCACAAACCCAGGGAAGGGTTACATGAAGTGCCATTTAGAAAGACTACCCTCTCTCTCTTAAAGAGAGAGTCAGAAGAGGTCATTCTCTTTTGAAAGCCACTTATTCTGTGTTCTCTTTACTGTATTTCAATCCTGAGTGACTTACAGAATGACCAAGCAACTGCTTCAATTCTGTGTTACCTACAGGATGGTAAGGCATCTTGTGCCTTCAATTTGAAATTAGTTCCTTAATATTCAAAAATGCTTTATCTTGAAGTGTCTTTACCACATGGCATGACATAATTCCTGTCTTTTAAGTTTATCTCTTCCACTCAAACCCAGAATCAAGTGGCTGCTTTTCTCACTGAAGTTCCTCTCTTCCTAAAGCATTTATGAGCAAAATGCTTGTGGACTGTCTGCCCAGCTAACTTTGTGTATACAGCTGTTTCTCCATCAAACATTAATTGTTTCAGCAATTGAATGGACAATCACTCCACTTCTATGACTGTGTATACAGCTTCTACCAAACATGGGCTTAACAGACATTTTGACTTTCAAAATGGTTTCTCTCAGAGTGTATTTGTGTCTCTCTAAGTGTGCTCTGTCCACCCTAAAACTACTGAGAAAATATATATAACTAAAGATTAATAATAACACAATTCCGTCACAGGCACATTGAAGTACATTTGCAAAGTTATTTGGTAGATGGGATAATACAAGTAGAAGTGATTATATTGTTGCTGCTTGCTGTAAAGATACACACCAAGTTGACAATGAAAATAGAAATGGTTTTCTGTGTTAAATTTGGGCATTTAGATTATTACATTAATGAGGATGAAGAATAAATGTGTTCACTTAGTTGATATGGGTAAGGAAATGTTCAAAGTTAAGATATATTGTCAGACTATACATGACATCACATACAACATTGAGATTCTTTTTCCTGCAGGCCAAGCAAAATTTCCATTTATCAGTAATGCAAAAAACTGTATTAAAGAAAAGATGCATATACAAAAGAGGGAACTGTAAGCAAAGTGTGCAGTATATATTGAAAAAATCTATAATAAATAATGTGCAAAGTAAGAGTCTTTAAGTGAATCTCTGATTAAGTTTGTTGTTGAGGAGTCTGATGGTGGAGGGATAGCAACCATTCCTGACCTGGTAGTGTGAGTCTTGTGGTACCTATACCTCTTTCCTGATGGCAGCAATGAGAACAGGGCACATCCTGGGTGGTGTGGATCTTTGATAATTGCTGCTGCTTTCCGATGGCAGCATTCCATTTGGATTTTCTCAATGATGGGCAAAACTTTGATGTTAAGTACTGGGATATCAGCTCTCACCTTTTTTCTCCTGTCTCCCTAACCATGTCCCATTATCATCTTTTGTCTATTGGTTTGTGCTCCTCTCCCTCCCTCTCTTTCCTTCTCCTCAGACTTTTAATTCAGGTGCCTTCCTGCCTTTTACTCGTACCTTGAAGAATGGCTCGGGCCCAAAATGTCAGCTATATATTTTTTTTACCTCCTATGGATGCTTCAAGACCTGCTCAATTCCTCCAGCATTCTGTGTTTTCTAATTTGCTTATCAATAACAGAGGATTTTACACTTACATAGACTTTCTTTTTGTAGGTTTGCCTTTACTCCTCTTACTGAAGAAGATTATGATGATGAACTCAAGGAGCCAATGCTCAATGAAGCTTTTGGTGAGCTAAGGTTATCAACTTAACAACTGCACTCTGGGGTGAAATATTTCATGGGGTTAACAATTAACTCTCTAAATTAAGCCAGAGGTTCAACTATATTTTTTCTTTGTTTGTTAAGTGGACATGGAATAAGCTTGAAATATTAACAGATAAATTGAGGCACTATTGTGGTATATTTTCTGCAGAGGGAATGAAGATGAGAGGTACAAAAGCAGAATCTAATGGCACTGCAAAACTGAATAAAGTGGTGAGTAAGACTGGAGGAAGTTTTAATTTTAAATATATTGAACCTTTATAGATTTTTTTTAAGGATTGTTTTAAGTTCATATGTTAAAGTGTACGCTGTTTGGCTATCTGATTCCTTATTTGCCTAGAGTGAGTTTAGTCACCTTATTTCTTAGCCAGATAAGATGGCTTCATTTGAAAGAATGCAACAACTCTTCCTGTGAAGAACTAGTGGGTGGCCACTGAACTATTTAAACAGAGGGTACAGTGAAGAGCCTTGGAGATGACCACCCTGACAAACTTTCCCACTGCTAATTTCCATCTCATGAATCCTACTGGAAAACAAGTGTTCATTGGCATCAGACAAAGGTGGATTCAGTCGGCTGAAGTAGATTCATTTATTGTCACCTGTATTGAAAACTCAGGGATAAAGGTGGTTTTGCAGTCAGACCAGAATACACCTCATGTATAGCATAGCAAGTAAAACATGGTATAAAGGAATAAGTTTCAGAGAAAGATCAGTTTGTACAAGCAAAGGCAACACAATTTTACCATTTTAAAGTTATTTTGTGAGTTGGATAACTGCAGAAAAGAAACTGTCTTTTAATCTGATGGAGCATAATCTCACTTGTGAATCTTCCTGACAAGAGGGGGTGATGGGAATGTGGCAGGAGTTATAGATGAAGTCAATGCCCATTGCTTGCCAAAAATATTTGATCAGCCTCTGCTTTCCAATGGGTATTTTGTGACACCATATGTGAAGCCTCAAATGTGCATTCACATTCAAATGTGATTCATATTTGTTGGACTATTGTAAAGAGAGGATCAATAAAGAATTGGATTGTTTCATGATAAATAATTTTTTTTAAAGCTGTTTCCAGAAAGACTAGCCCTCCCTGATGCTTAGCAAGTTTTTTTCTCCTTCCCAGTTCTGATAAGGATAGTCTTCCTGAAACATGACTTGGTTTCTCTTTCCACAGATGGGACCAGATGCTAAGCATTTCCTGCATTTTCTGTTTATTTTTGAAGGCAATTTTTAAATGTGAAGAAACAGCTATATTGAAATAAGTTATTGTTTATATTGTGACTTACAGTTACCTTTTCTAAACATTGGTAGTAAGTACATCATCTGAGCGAAACAAAATGAGGTAAACAAAAGGTTATGGAGCAATGTCCACTTGAACTGTTTTACAGGTGTTGCTTCATAACCACCTCAGTCCTTTACCTGAAGTTGATTCATTCCCAGTTAAAGTTGCAATAATCAATTACCTCACAGAATATCTGTGATTTTAAAATAAGCATTGGTTTTCCCACTTCTGATTGCGTGGCTCCCTCGGGGTTCCATGTACATCGGTGACCCTCAGAATCAGAATTTGTGCATTAAGTCTTAGCTATGAAAGGCATCTAGCCATTCATGATACATCAAAGTACTAATGCACATGTTGAATAGAGGTTACTATATAGAGTGATAATTGTAGCTCTTGGAAGAGTCTCATTCTGACTACCTAATTCATAGTGGAAGCACAGTAAAGGAATGGTGAATAGAATTGGGAATGGGAACCTATCCCTTCCCAGCCACTCCCACCCCCCCCCCCCCCCCTTCCCCATCTTTCTACAGGCTGGTTTCTCTCTTTCATATTTCGATAAACTAAAACACTAATACTCCTTCTATAGATGCTGCCTTATCTGAATGTTTCCAGCATTTTCTGTTTTTATTTGAGATTTCCACCATTTTTTTTTAAATTTTTCATATACTCCCTTCTATGTTATTAGGTTTCAGAAAAGATGAGCAAGATTGGGTGAGAGCAGTATTATACAAAATAATATATTTTCCTTGGAAAATTAAATAACTAGTAATATTGAACAATTTGAGAGTAAAGTTTACTTCCATGGAGACCATCTTTTTTTGTCTGACATTTTCCCCCTCTCTTTGCCAAATGTCTGAAGTGTTCCTCAGATGTGTCCATGAAAGAACACAAATTTGAGATTGAAATTAGACTGAAAATTTGTTCATTGGACAGAAAATTCACCAAATGTGTCACTGTTATTGACAGGATGAAGATCTTAAGTGGGTTGAAGAGAATGTCCCATCATCCATGGCAGACGTGTAAGTGACTTTCATCAACTTTGTCTACAATCTATTTCAGTGCAGCCTTCATCTGGACTTATTATTGTTACTTCTCAACCGTTTACTTCTAAATTGGGAATTGGTGTCTGTCATGTTCACCATTAATCAAATTGTAGTATTGCAATGTTTTTGTGAACATATTTTTCTCAGAACTGTTTTTATTCGTCTTAGGATAGATGCAGAATTCCATTTTCAACTTGAACAGGATTGCACTCAAAATTTACTTGTGAATGTAGAATTATATGATCAACAAACAGATGACATAGTTTGGATAGTATGCAAAAAAAAGGAGATACTGATGGAGCAATGATTTGAATAGATTAGAATCTGCCCCAATTTCACAGTGAACTATTTTCCCCATATTCCCACAAATTTCCCATAGATTCTGCCCCAATTTCATAATGACCTATTTTCCCCACATTCCCACAAATTCCCCATAGATTCTGCCATTTGCCTACACACCAGGGGCAACTTAAAATGGGTAATTAATGACCTACACATCTTTGAGATGTGAGGGGAAATAAGAGAATTGGAGAAAATCCATGTAGTCACAAAGAATGTGTGCAAACTCTACACAGACTGGATTGAACCTGATCACGAAGATGTTAGACAGGAGGTGTACTCCAGCCCTCTCTGCAGAATTATTCTATTATCATAGAAAAAGGGGCAGGCTTTGGCAGCCCTTGACTCTGCTCCACCATTCAGTAAGGATATAGCTGATCTAACCTTGGTCGAAGGTTCACTTTCTAACATGATCCCTACAATTGTCTTGGCCTTGAATATGTTCAGTGATTCCATCTCCACATCTTTGTGGGCTAGACAATTCCAAAGATTTACAACCCTTTGAAGGGAGAAATGCTAACAATTCCATCTTGAATGAACAACTCCTAGTTCTGAAACTGTATTCCCTAGTTCCAACTTGCCACGTTAAGGAAAAACATTGTTTTCTCTCTCACCCCATCTACAGAATCTTGTGTTTCAATAAGATCACCTTTCGTTCTAAGCACTATTGAATATAATCAGGCCTTCCTGCCCAATTTGATTTGCAAAGTCAACTAAGAGCAGGCATGATATGTGGAGAAACTTTACTCAGAGTTAGGAAGTTGTGGAACTCCCTACCACAGAAAGTTGTTGAGTGCTGTTTGTTGTATTCAAAAGGGAGTTGGATGTGGTTCTATTGGCTAAAAGGATCAAAGGTCATGGAGAAAAACAAGAATGGGATACTGAAGATGTATGATCAGGCATGATCATATTGACTGATGGAGCAGATCCTATTTTCATTGTTTCTCAGTGAGACAAGTGATACCCTGTACATATTTAGCAAAGTTTCCTTGTTTCAGTACCTGATGATCTGTGCACTAAAGGCCCAGCATCAAGAGCTGAAAGAAAATTTGCACCCAGAAGCATAGCTGACAGATAATACAGGTGATTTATTTGGAATAAACTGTTATTAAAACCTTCTCTACCTGAGTCATGATGGCAGGTTTATTTCTAAAATACCTTAATACTTCCACAGCTTTTAATGTTGCCAAAGATTGGATTTAAGGGTTCCACCTTGATATGGATCTAAGGAGTGCTTCTGACTGGGTTTCCATCTTTTAACAGCTCACTCTCAGTCTTAAATTCACAAGATTAGAAATGAAATGAAGCTAGCTTTTGCTGGCAATTCTTACACTGCTGACGGAAAGGAAAAGTGATGCTTCAGCCTGTGACAATAGATACATGAACAGCATTACACTGTACCACTATTATCATGACAAAGTTTAATTGCTTTCTTTCAGAGCTCTTCCTGCCCTCTTGGACTCCGATGAGGTAATAAACAGTTTTTAAAATGTCTTCCAAAGAAACCTTTACCAGTATGCATTTGGGGAGCAGGTGGGTGTTGGCATGTGTTCAGGGAAATAGGCCTATACAAGTGTGTATACATGGAGTAGGTGGCTTTACTGTTGCCTCCAAGATACTCCATTTTTGCCTCTTTGGCATCTTCAATTTTTAATATCAATGCTTAATGACTGTGCAGAATGTACTGTGTGACATTTTCAAGAACTAAAGTTTTGTAGCTGTTGTAAGCATATTTAAATCTTCCTCAAAACTTACTGAATATCTACTAAAATCCAGTTTCACAAACTTTGCCTCTGTTCCAACCCTGCAAATGCCTGGCTGTGCTCTGAAACTACTGTGTATATTTTTTCTTAAATGTGTTGACCTTGACAGTGTTTTGCTTTTAATATTTAATACTTCTAACATTCAAAAGGATCTCCTGCACTAGCAGCCCTTGAAACATCATTAATCCTGAAACCAGGAATGTTGAGCACGAAGCATTTGGCATCCATTAAATAGGAACAGCTGGCAGAATGGTTGGAGAGGAAGTTAGGACATACTGAGCAAGTTAGCTCTTCCTCTCCCCAGTTTCTTCTCTAGACATGACCACAATGTCTAATGTTTGGTGGACTGGGAGCAGTGACCAAAAGCCCTGTTTTTTATAGAGGAAAACACAAATGAGAGCCCCCAGCCCAGCGGTCAGTGGGAGAAGCAATATCTTGGTTAATAGGTACTGGAGGCACCAGCCTGGTTCATGTAAGCTGTGGTTCATGCGTGTACTACTGCTTTCACAAAATTTCAAAATTCAGGCCAGATGATGTCCCAGCAGGGCCTTGACTAAAATGTGGGATAAAATCCCTAATGAAAAGTCCAATAGACAGAATAGACAAGTTACCTGGATTAAAGAGTTGATAATGAGTCAAAATTACCTCTGGGTTGGGGAAGATCATTTTACATGGTTTATTTGTATGCACAGGTTTTGAAATGAGGAACCTTTGTCAGAAAAAGTGGTTAAAGCAGAAACCATTTCACAGTTTAAAGGATAGTTATTGATAAATAAGGCAACATTTAAACAAAGAAGATGCCAAGACAAGAGGAAAACTGAGGCGTGAGATTAATTTAACAATCCAGGAGAGATCTAGCTCCATTTCAACCTTCCGTGCTCTAAACTTTTTCTGATGATTTGGAATGAAAACTGCTAACGGTATCCTTATTTTGCAGGAAATTATGACAACAAAATTTGAGATTTCAAAAATGGAGTGAAAATGAAGACGAGAAAGCACTACTCTTTGTTTTTCTGAAGCAGTGCCGATCCAGGAGAGGACCTCTTCAATCTGCACACAAACACTAATTTGTACAGTGCATCTATCTTCAATGGGGTTGGGTGGGGAGAAGAGTGTCTTTTGTATGTTCCTGAATTGCAATTCTGATTTTTGTTTTCAAAACTAAATTATTTTGCTTATGCTTGCCCGTAGGTGTCTGTTTCAGATGGGCTTATACTTTATTTGTTCAGTTAACACTAAGGGCTGGGCTACAACAACTATCCCTAATCAAGTTGGTCCACAAGGGACAGGTCAAAAGTTATTTCACTGCCTTTACTTCTTCCTTTCCAACCCCATCTGGCCAATTGAAGTGGAAAAGCTGTCTTTGTATTCCAGTCCCAATAATCTGTGCTTGAAACATGGGGGCACTGTTCTGTTGCAAGTCAACTGCATTTGGTGGGTGGTTTCTGATTGCTAGCTGTGCTGGCACCTTGAATTGTTATTCTGATCGAATTGGGAGTGGTATTAAAATGAGGTTTTGTAAACCTGATTTTTGGAGAGATTTAGTAACACTATTAAGGGAGCTTTGTTGTGATCGGTCTCAAATAAAAAATTTAGGGGTTAACTTTACATCTGTTGATTTATAATGTATTTGTAGATCCTCACAGTTAAAGCAGGAAACACACTATTGTGTTTTGTTCTAATGTTAGACCTTCACGCTGAATTAAGGGGATATACTGGAGAGTTTTTTAATATAAATGACTACTTTCATACAGTCAAAGTTGAAGATATTGGTGAGATTGAAGACAATCTTCCATGTGATCAAGGCAATGAACAGCAGAACATGAAGCCAGGGGCAAAAAATACAAACCACTGGAGGAACTCAGCAGGTCGAGCAGCATCTATGGGAGGCAAAGGAATTGTCGAAATCTTGGGTTGAGACTCTGCCTCAGCATTGGGAGTCCTGGATAAGTGTAAAGACGAGGGAAAAAGTGGGAATTTTCCTGGTTTTTTTTGGACATTGGGGGAGTGAGGTTTGTGTTGTGAAAGCATCTCTTGTTCATGACAAAAGGGAGCACTTTCAATGTCTGATCTCTGTTCCCAGTACATTGGCCTGTAGCCCATTCATCACTCCTTGAAGTACACATTCTTACATAGACAAAACCATTGTAATCTTAGTCATGTCCATTTTTGTTCGGTCATTTTTTAATCAGATTCATCCATAAAAGAACAAATCACAACAGCCTAAACAGAATATTATATCACTGAAGTACCACAGCTTTAGTCAATCCTGTTTCTCATCTGACGCTAGCCTGAGTAGATTATCTTGCCTCTGCAACTTAAATTAATGATCAGAGGTGCTGAGAGAAAATGTAGCAGCTTCTATGGTCCAGCGAATATTCTCAAAACATCTGACACAAAGTGTTTCATTTCTGCTGCAAGACAAAGCCAGTCTCCACATTAATCCTAATTTTTCTGCTGCAACATCCAATTTAGACAGAATTTTTATCCAACTCTTTAATTCCAAGATGAAAAGTGTTTTTTACAACCTGGGAGGCAGTTTGGCCCATTGGGTCTGTGCCTATTTTCCTCCACACATCGTCTCTGTAATCTGTTCTCCCTCATATGCCCATAAACAATCCTTCCAATTTCTGATTCTCCTACTTATTTTTAGTTGTTTATCATGGCGAATTAGTCTACCAACATGGTATCTTTGGAATGGAGGAGGACTGGACAACTGAAGGAAATTGATACAGTCACAAGGAGAATACAGACACCATACAAACAACACCAGAGGTCAGAATTGAACCAGCATCATTGGAGCTGTGAGGCAACATCACTGATGAACCTCTGTGCCATTCTCATCCTTTGTTTTGGTTCTGGCTCCCTTAGGACTCTGCTCAAAGTATATGGGCCCTCTTCCCTGTGAAGCAATCAAGTTCAGTTGGTTTCTACTGAACTTCTACCAACTAGGTAAACATTTCATAATTTCAATCCATGGCCTCCCTTACATGTGCTGTGGACCCTGTTGAGAATGAATAGTCTACAGGAATCTCCAGCGTGATAGTGAATTTCCAGTGTGTTTGCTCGCAGATTTTTTATCTTGCTATGTTATTGACACATGAAAAGATATCACTGGCAAGTCTATTTTTATTCCTTGCAATGTTATTGGAACTTTAATCCTCTTGCTCAGCTGCTCCTCTCCCAGATACAAGCCATACTCTATTCTGCAACTGCCAAATCCTCTTGTGCTCTGTTCCAACATTTAATGCCTCTCTTTATTGGACCTCTAATAATAGCACTGCAAAGGAAGAGAATGTTCAATCCATGGAGACTGTGCTGGCTCTTTCAAATGGCAAATTAATTGGTCATCTTTCCCTGCTTTCCCACAATATTCCTGAATGTTTTCTCCTTTGATTAGTTGTGCAATTACTTTTTGAAGATTATAATCAATACTGCATCAGGTAATCCAAATATTAACTACAGGTAATCCCTGACCTATGACCTATGCAACTTACAACTATCCCTACAAATGACCTAAAGAAATACTGTATAAATTTTTTAAGACAAAAATTTATGTAAATATAAAAATTATGCTTTTGGGGTGAAAGTAGGGGCCTATCTATAGAAAATAGCACTATGGCAGGGGGTGGCCAACCTCTCGCGAATGCTGTCTTGGTGGCTGCAATGTTTGACAAATGATAAAACCGATTCAACGCGTTCATTTTGAGATACGACCCGTCGGTCAGAACCGAACTCGGTCATAAGTCAGAGACTATATTCATTTTATGAAAACAAAGGCTCTCGTGTAAAGAACAGGAGCAGATTATTTGGCTTGTGACATCTGCTGTGCCATTTAGTAAGATCATGACTTTTGCCTCATTGCTAGTTCTCTGCACTAACCTTATTTCCTTCAGCTTCCCTTTATATCCAAAAATCTAATTATTTCTTGTGTTGAATGTAGTCAGTGAGCCACTCGGCCCTCTTGGATGAATAATTCCAAACATGCAACGAAGAATCAGCACAGTCCTGAATAGTTTATCTCATTCACCGACTGAAAACATGTTCTATAAACCCCAATTGGAGGATCTACCATGTCAAAACCTGTAAGAATTTCTGGATGTTTCAGTACCTTGCTCTTGTCTTCCCAATCACTTACCTGTAATTCTGTTCCCTAGCTATGAATTAAACTGTCATTGAAAAAAAAATTATCATTATATTGCCTCTATTCTTAATATTCTCTGTAAAAAGAGCAATTCCAGTTTCTCAAGGCTTTCCTCTCGGAATTGTTATGTCTTTTCACTGAACTGCTCTAGCAAATCCTTCTTCCCTGTCTTCAAAGTCATCACATTTATGACAATTGTGTGAAGCCTAGATACGAACATGGAATTCCATTGCAAGCAACAACAAAAAAAACCAAACTGTTGGAGGAACTCTAGATCAGTAGTAAAAATGCAATGCTGGAGAAACTCAGCAGGTCAAACTGTACTTTACATAGCAAAGATAAAGATACATAACCAATGTTTCGGGCTTGAACTCTTCATTAAGGTATGGAAAAATGCCAGCAGGCATTCAAACAAGGGGTGAGGGATGGGGAGGAGGAGCATGGTCCCAAAGGCAGGAAGTAATAGGTGAAGGGAGGGCACAGCAGCAAGCAGGGGGAGGAGGGATAGGAGAATAGAGAGGGAAGGGGGGTGGAGAGCTGAGGAAAAGAAGATAGGGGAAGGAAGGGAGAATGCATGAGAATGGAGAGTAGGTTAGAAACGGGAGAAGTTGATGCCATTTGGCTGGAAAATCGGGTATTCCAATTTACGGGTGGTCAGGATAGTACATGAGGCTATGGACATATTTGGGAATTGGGACACAAAATTGAAGTAGTTGGCCACTGGGAGGTCCTGGTCACTGATGTGGACAGAGTGAAGGTGCTCAGCAAAGCAATCTCCCGACCTGTGCCTAGTCTGTCTGATGTAGGGAAGGCCATAAAGGAAGCTCTGGAGGCAGTAAAGCATTCCTGTGGATACAAGTGAAGTGTTGCTTCACTTGAAAGGCCTGTTGTGGGCCCCAAACTGCCAAACTGTGGTGAGGGAGGAGGTGTGGGCACCATTATGGCCCTTCCTGCAGCTATAGGGGAAGGTGGGGGGGAGGGAGATTGGTGGAGAGCAATGAAGGAATCACAGAGGTAGCAGTCCTTATGGAAGGCAAAGAAGGGAAGATGTGTCTGGTAGTGGGATCACATAAATGTCAGAAATTCAGGAGGATAATGTGTTGGATGCTGAGGCTGGTGAGGTGGTAGGTAAGAGGCAGAGGGAGCCAGGGCAGATGAGTGGGAAATGGAGGAGATGCTGGTGAGGGCTGAGTTGATGGTGGTGGAGGGGAAGCCAAATTTGTGGAAGAAGTTGGACATTTCAGATGATCTGGACTGGAAGACCTCCTCTTGGGAACAGATGCGACAAATGGAGGAATTGCAAGAAGTGAATAGAATCCTTGCAGGTGCCTGGATGTGAGGAAGTGTAGTTGAGGTAGTTGGTGGATTTCTAAAATATGTCAGTGGAAAGATGGTCTCCCGAGATGGAGACAGGTCCAGAAAAGGGAGAATATTGTTGGAGATGGACCAGGTGAGTTTGAGATCGGGGTGGAAACGGACAGCGAAGTGAATGAGGCAGCCCTGATGTAGTCATCAATATAGCGGAGGAGGAGTTGTGGGGTCTTGCCTTTGTAGGCTTGCAGCATGGATTGCTCCACAAACAGGCAGGATACCCATGGCTACTCCTTTGACTTGAAAGAAGTGGGATGAGTCAGTGGAGAAATTGTTGCGAATGAGGACAAGTTCTCCCAGGCAAAGAAGGATGGTTGGGTCTCTTGTCCAGAAAGAAGCAAAGTACTTTGAGACCTTCTGTATGGGGGATGGAAATGCAAAGGGTTTGGACAGCTATATTAAAAATGAAGCCATCCAGTTCAGGGAATTTGAAATCATTAGGAGGGTATATGAGGTATCGTGGATGTAGGTGAGGAGGGATTGGTCCAGGGGAGAAAAGAATCAAGGTAAGCGTAAACAAGTTTGGTGGGGCAAGAGCAACCAGAAACAATGGGTCTGCCAGGATGATTAGCTTTATGTATCTTGGATAAAAGGTAGAACCAAGTAGTGCAGGGTTGGGAAACAATGAGGTTGTGGGAGGGAGGTGACCAAGATGATGAGGTTGGAGATGGTGTTGGAGACCATAGTTTGATGTGCTGTGGTGGAGTCCTGTGGAAGGGGTAAGTAGGAAGTGGTGTCAGGCCTCAGCAGGGTAGAGATCAGTGTGCCAGACCGCAACAGCACCACCCTTGTTTGCGGGTTTGATAGTTATGTTGGGATTGTTGCAGAGAGTGGAGAAGGTGAGATTAGAATGAGAGAGGGGAGTGGTGAAGATGAGATCATTGATGTCTTGGCGGCAATCAGAAATAAAATGATCTAGAATGGGCAGCTGGCCAGGATGAGGTGTCCATGAGGAGGAGGAAGACTTAAAGTAAGAGAAGGGGTCTTGTATCAAAACTCCACATCAGGACTGAGTGTAAAGAGACATGATCAGTATGAAGAGGCCCAGGAAGGGGTTGGAAAAGCATAGGTAGATCCATGTGAGGAGGGGTTGATGGCTGATGGTTTCAGGGAAAATATAAATGAAGACATCAGAGGGCTGCAGATTATGGAATCTGATGATGGAGGGTGGTGTACCAATGAATTAGTAGGCAGGGTATATAGGAACCAGTGAGGGGTATGGTGTGTTAATGAGGGTGGGTGAAATAAAAGATGTTTTTATTTAGGGTGTGCAGGGGCTGGAAAGAAGGGTCTGAGTGAGGCGACCAGCTGGATCAAAAGGTGAGAGGAGGCCCAAGGTGAAACTGGAGGATTTAATGTTCAGGCCTAAAATATGAAAGACTGCAGATGCAGTGATTAGAGTAGAAGCCACTTGTGTTCTGGGATGTTCAAAGGAAGAATTTGAGGAGAGCAGGTTGCTTTATGGATTCTGGATTTGCTTTCTTCAGTTTTGTGTGTGAAGCCTGCTAAACTTTTCAGTAGCATTGGCGTAGTGAATACGTAAGAAACAAACTTCCTGTGGGCTGATATAGAATGAATGAATCAAGTATGTGAATTGGGAAAAAGGGGGCAGTTTGAGCTTGGGTGTCTCACTCACAGCACAAAATTGTAATGCTGAAGATTGGTTCTATACGTATATATTCTTTAAATTTGTAAGATTCCTGCACTGGTTGATATCTTAAGTTGGGTTACTGCAACAGAAACACCTGCAATAGTTACAGCAGCCCTTCCATTAAAAATTCCTTTGTGTTTATTTTTTTTCCTTGGTCTCCAAAACATCTAGGGGTAATAACATTTCTAGCATTTCTGCATTTCTAGCAGATTTTTATCAAACAAGGGAAAAACCAGATTGGACCAGATTAGAACTAGATAAAATAGGGGAAAAGATACCTGAACATTTAGCAGCAGTATCCCCACTGGAATACTCCAAGTGCTCCTTTTGCTCCTATATAAATGGGATGAAAAATTGGTGCCACGTAGGAATTCACCGGTATTGCATCATCTGCTCAACATTTGGAAGAAGATTCATGTGGAAAGGAATAAGACAAATTACCAACTACCAAAACTAATATTGACGCAAAATCAGCTAATCCCTTTTACAATAGATAACCTTTCCTTTAGAGAATGGGAGAGAAAAGGGATCAAAAGAATAGAAAATTGTTTTTCGGGAAATAAATTATTATCCTTTGAACAAATGAAGGATAAATATAATATAACTCACGATACAATGTTTGCATACTGCCAACTGAAAACCTACTTGAAGGACAAATTGGGATACAGTCTGAGGTTACCAGAAGGAAACAATTTTGAATATGTGATTACAGACACAATGATAATTTAAAAATTTGTAACAAACATGTACATCAAACTGCAAGAAAAGGAGAACGAGGAAACAAACAGTAAACCTAAACAAAGATGGGAACAAGATCTAAACATAAAGATAAAGAATGAAAAAGGAGTCACGTGATGGAGTAGTGGCCGGACGGAAAACTCCAGCCCTCTCCAGAAAAGTCGGGAAAAACAAGAGAAAATACAAAGGCACAGAAAAAAAAGTTAAAGAAAAGTGAGTATAAAGGTGGAAAGAAGATGGAGACAAAAGAAGAAAAATCAAAATCAACGGTAAGAAGAGAGGAAGAGAAGACAACGGAGGAAAAAGGTGAAGGCCTTACCTGTCCGAAGAGGCCCGCTGTGGAGAGAGGAGCCCGCTACCTCAGGTCGGTAGAAAAAGAACTACAAAAATGGCTCACAGAGCCGAGTAAAAGTGCGCAACCGCGCATGCGCATGAAAAAAAACACACCGACGGGAGGGGGGACCAGCTGGGGAGTCGATCTCCACAGCCGGCAACAACAGCTGCAGAACACCTGCAGCAAGAAGAGACCACAGAAAACAATGAAAACAAGAAAGAAGAGAAGGAAAAGGCAACAAAGAAACAACAGATGGCCAACCCAGAGGAAGAAGAAGAGGAAGAATACAGTGAAATAGATGAAGGGAAAGGCAAGGTAAAGGATATACTTGCTATTGTTAGAGGATACATGGAGTCATTTAAAGAATGGCAAACACAGGAATTCAATGATTTAAGAAGAAGAATAAACAACACAGAAGAGAAAGTGAATAAAATAGATATGACCTTAACAGAAATGGGGAAAAAAATGGACAAGATGGAAGAACGGGCAGTAGCAGCAGAAATGGAGGTAGAAGACTTAAAAAAGAAATAGGAGGAATCTAATAAAAAAACTAAAGAGACACAAGAACTACTAGCTCAAAAAATAGATATAATGGAAAATTATAACAGAAGAAATAACATAAAGATAGTGGGCCTTAGGGAAGATGAAGAAGGCAATAATATGAGGGAGTTTATAAAAGAGTGGATCCCTAAGACCCTAGGATGTCCAGAACTACAGCAAGAAATGGAAATAGAAAGGGCACATAGAGCATTGGCCTCTAAACCACAGCCACAACAAAAATCAAGATCTATTGTAGTAAAATTCCTCAGATATACTACAAGAGAAAAGGTACTGGAGAAGACAATGGAAAAAGTAAGAGAGGGCAACAAACCACTGGAGTATAAAGGGCAAAAAATCTTCATTTATCCAGATATAAGTTTTGAACTCCTAAAGAAGAGAAAAGAGTTCAATACAGCAAAGGCGATCTTATGGAAGAAAGGGTATAAATTTATACTGAAGCATCCTGCGGTATTGAAAATATTTATTCCAGGACAACAAAACAGACTGTTCTCGGATTCAGAAGAAGCACGAAAATTTGCAGAACAATTACAAAAATAGACTGAGAGATGAAGACGGGTAATGAGAGTAAAAATGATCACGATTGATAAGTATGTGGGTAAAGACAAAAATAGACTGAGGGATGAAGACGGGTAATGAGGGTAAAAATGACCACGATTGATAAGTATGCGGGTAAAGAGGTATAAGAGTGAATAGAGACAATGGGCATACGTGAAAGTATCTGTAATTAGAGGAAAACATAGATAGTATAGGCAAGAATTAATAAGGGAAGGTAATGGAATAGAGAGAATAAGGAGGGAATTAAAAGAGTGACCTTTGTGACATATGAAAAGTGAAATCTTTTCTGGGGGGTGCTGGGTGGGGGAAAAGAGCGGTCACTGCAAAATCAGTTGACGCTTGCGAGTGGATTCGCAAATCCAAATGGAGAGGGGAGATGTGGTTGTCCGACAAGGGATAAAGGACAACTCAGGAGGGGAAGGGGAGATTGGGGATAAATAAGATAGAAATAGGAGAATAAGGAAAATGTTGGATGTTGTAGGAATGTTGTCTGGTAAAGAGTTGAAAATAAGAAAACAGAAATGGAAAAGGAGGAAAGGTAATGATGGAAAAACGGAAAGAGAAGATAAACAAAATATAAAATGGCTACGCTGAACTATATGACTTTAAATATTAATGGAATACATAACCAAATTAAAAGGAAGAAACTACTAAATTTACTGAAAAAGGAAAAAATAGATATAGCATTTGTCCAAGAAACACACTTAACTGAATTGGAGCACAAGAAATTAAAGAGAGATTGGGTAGGACATGTAACAGCAGCATCGTATAATTCAAAAGCAAGAGGAGTGGCTATATTAATTAGCAAAAATGTGCCATTTAAAATAGAAGAGGAAATAATAGATCCAGCAGGGAGATATGTTATGATAAAATGTCAGATATATTCGGAGCTTTGGAATCTACTTAATATATATTCACCTAACGAAGAAGATCAAAAGTTTATGCAAGATATCTTTTTGAAGGTAGCTAATACGCAAGGGAACATACTAATAGGAGGGGATTTCAATCTGAATTTGGATCCAAATATGGATAAAACGGGGAAAAAAATTAACAGGAAGAACAAAGTAACCAAATTTATAATTAAATCAATGCAAGAAATGAAACTTGTGGACATATGGAGGAAACAAAACCCAAAAGAAAAGGAATACTCATACTACTCGACTAGACATAAAACATACTCAAGAATAGACCTATTTTTGTTATCAGCTAGTATGCAGGATAGAGTAAGAAAAACAGAATATAAAGCGAGAATGCTATCGGACCATTCACCCTTAATACTGACAGTAAAGCTAGAGGACATCCCTCCAAGAATGTATAGATGGAGATTAAACCCCAGGCTACTTAAAAGACAGGATTTTAGAGAATTTATTGAAAAACAATTAAAAATGTATTTTTTTTTTACTATTTAACTTGTTTATTGCCAATCAAACCAATATTATGAAGGAATGTGTACAGGATCCTTCATGTATGTTACATGTACAGTATTGGACATTCTGAATAACATTATGTTCTTGCAATGATGCATTAATTGAGATGGAAGCCTGTTTCTGCCCCATTATCCAATTTCTCTGTGGCGACAGATTCAAATTAGCCTATTTACTGTTCCAACATTTCAGTTAAGGCCAGGCAATGAAAGAAAATATAATATGCTCAAATATTAAAAACTTTGACTGAGTATAGAGCAGGAATGCCCAGAGATCTCAGTGGAATGCACTGTCAAAATTGTTGCTGACACTTTCTCCCGCAAGATGCACGTGCCTGGTAACAGCAGATGATGCACAAATGTCATCACTTGGCTTACAGTTTGACATCACAGGCACAAATTTTCTACTGAATTTATGAATCCCAAAGCATGACTGGATTGCAAGGTTGAAATATGTCTCAAAAGGACTGAAGAGGACCAAATCTCACTTGGGCTCCCCCAGCTTCTCCCCATTGACGCCGTCTAACCCCTTTCTGACCACTGCAACCTTGTACAAAACAACCACCCATTCTCTGCAATGATGGAAAAGCAGAGAATAATAAATTCTAAGCTTGGATATGTAGGCCAAGGCAAAAGCCATACTGTCCTAATTGAGCTAATAGGTAGGATGTTATAGATGAAGCTCGTTTTTTTTTTGTTTTTTTTTTAAATTTTTTATTTTTCACACCATAAATCACAATAGCCATGATATACACTTTTTCTTTTTCACACATTTACAGTGACTTTTTCTCCCCCCCCACTCCCTCCTCCCAAGCCACCCCCCACCCCCCCCCTCTCATCCATTTTAGGTATACAATCTAGGTTGCATTAATTCAGTCAGACAATGTTGTCATTCAACAAAAATACACCAGAAATTCTACTGAGTCCATTCTTTTCTTTTCTTCTCCTTCCATCAACTTAGGTAATGTTTGTTCCCGGTAGGTTTTCGCTATTGTATTTAATGTAAGGCTCCCATACTTGTTCGAATATTTCAATATTATTTCTTAAACTATATGTTATTTTTTCTAATGGAATACATTTATTCATTTCTATATACCATTGTTGTATTTTCAAATTATCTTCCAATTTCCAGGTTGACATAATACATTTTTTTGCTACGGCTAGGGCTATCTTGACAAATCTTTTTTGTGCATCTTCCAAGTCAATTCCAAATTCTTTATTTTTTATGTTACTTAGGAGAAAGATCTCTGGATTCTTTGGTATATTGTTTTCTGTTATTTTATTTAATATCTGATTGAGATCATCCCAAAATTTTTCTACTCTCTCACATGTCCAGATTGCATGAATTGTTGTTCCCCTTTCTTTTTTACATCGAAAACATCTATCAGATACTGTTGGGTCCCATTTATTTAACTTTTGCGGTGTAATGTATAGTCTGTGTAACCAATGATATTGTATCATACGCAGCCTCGTATTTATTGTATTTCTCATCGTTCCAGAACATAATTTCTCCCATGTTTCCTTTTTTATCTTTATATTTAAATCTTGTTCCCATTTTTGTTTAGTTTTACCATTTGTTTCCTCATTCTCCTTTTCTTGCAGTTTGATATACATATTTGTTATAAATCTTTTGATTAACATTGTATCTGTAATCACATATTCAAGGTTACTTCCCTCTGGTAAACTCAAATTGCTTCCTAATTTATCTTTCAAGTAGGATCTCAGTTGGTAATATGCCAGCGCTGTATCTCCAGTTATATTGTACTTATCTCTCATTTGTTCAAAGGATAAGAATCTACTTCCTGAAAAACAATTTTCTATTCTTTTAATCCCTTTTTTTTTCCCATTTTCTAAAGGAAAGGTTGTCTATTGTAAAAGGGAGTAGCTTATTTTGCGTCAATATTAGTTTTGGTATTTGATAATTTGTTTTATTTCTTTCTACATGAATCTTCTTCCATATATTGAGGAGATGGTGTAATACTGGAGAAGTTCTATGTTGTACCAATTTTTCGTCCCATTTATATAATATGTGTTCAGGTATCTTTTCCCCTATTTTATCTAATTCTAGTCTCGTCCAGTCTGGTTTTTCCCTTGTTTGATAAAAATCTGATAGGTACCTTAATTGTGCAGCTCTATAATAATTTTTGAAGTTTGGCAATTGTAAGCCTCCTTGTTTATACCATTCTGTTAATTTATCTAGTGCTATCCTCGGTTTCCCCCCCCTCTCCATAAAAATCTCCTTATTATTTTCTTTAACTCTTTGAAGAATTTTTCTGTCAGTTGTATTGGCAATGCCTGAAGTAACTATAGTATCCTTGGAAAAATGTTCATTTTAATACAGTTTATCCTTCCTATCAGTGTTAGTGGTAGCTCTTTCCAATGCTCTAAATCGTCCTGTAATTTTTTCATTAGTGGATTGTAATTGAGTTTATATAATTGGCCTAGATTTTTGTTTATTTGCACACCTAGGTATCTTATTGCCTGCATTTGCCATCTGAATGGTGATTCCTCCTTAAATTTTGAGAAATCCGCGTTATTCATAGGCATTGCTTCTCTTTTATTTATGTTTATCTTGTATCCCGACACTTCTCCATATTCCTTCAATTTCTTATATAGTTCTTTTATTGATAGTTCTGGTTCTGTTAAGTACACTATCACATCATCCGCAAAGAGACTGATTTTATATTCCGTCTTTTATTTTTATTCCTTTTATATTATTATCTATTCTTATCGATTCTGCTAGTGGTTCTATAGCTAGCGCAAACAATAATGGTGATAGTGGGCATCCCTGCCGCGTTGACCTGCTTAAGTTAAATTGCTTTGATACATGTCCATTTACTGTCACTTTCGCTAACGGTCCCTCATATAATGCTTTAATCCAATTAATATACTTCTCCGGTAAACTGAATTTTTGCAATACTTTGAACAAGTAATTCCATTCTACTCTGTCGAAGGCCTTCTCTGCGTCTAAAGCAACTGCTACTGCCGGTGCTTTATTTCCTTCTACTGCATGAATTAAGTTAATAAATTTACAAATATTGTCTGTTGTGTGTCTTTTTTTGGTAAATCCAGTTTGGTCTAAATTTACCATTTTCGGTACCTGTTCTGCTAATCTGTTTGCTAATAGTTTAGCTATTATCTTATAATCTGTGTTTAGCAGAGATATTGGTCTATATGACGCTGGTGAGAGTGGATCTTTCCCTTGTTTTAGTATCACTGTAATTATTGCTGTTTTACATGAATCTGGTAAGTTTTGTGTCTCATCAATCTGCTTGATTACATCCAGGAGGGTCGGTATTATTAGATCTTTAAATGTTTTGTAGAATTCTATTGGGAGTCCATCCTCTCCTGGTGTCTTATTATTTGGTAAATTTTTAATTATCTCTTGTATTTCTACTGTTCCAAATGGTTCTGTTAATTTATTTTGTTCCTCTATTTGTAGTTTTGGTAGTTCAATTTTAGTCAAAAATTCATCTATTTTCCCTTCTTTCCCTTCGTTTTCAGTTCGGTATAATTGTTCATAGAATTCTCTGAAGTTTTCCTTAATTTCTTTTGGATTATATGTAATTTGTTTGTCTTTTTTCCTTGTTGCCAATACCATTTTCTTAGTTTGCTCTGTCTTAAGCTGCCATGCTAAGATTTTGTGTGTTTTTTCACCTAGTTCATAATATTTCTGTTTTGTCTTCATTATATTCTTCTCCACCTTATATGTTTGTAATGTTTCATATTTTATTTTTTTATCCGCCAATTCTCTTCTTTTGGTTGTATCTTTCTTTATTGCTAATTTTTTTCTATGTTTATTATTTCCCTTTCCAACTGCTCTGTTTCCTGTTTATAGTCCTTCTTCATCTTGGTTGCATAACTTATTATTTGTCGTCTAATGAATGTTTTCATTGCGTCCCATAGTATAAACATATCTTCCACTGATTCCGTATTTACTTCAAAGTACATTTTTAATTGTTTTTCAATAAATCTCTAAAATCCTGTCTTTTAAGTAGCCTGGGGTTTAATCTCCATCTATACATTCTTGGAGGGATGTCCTCTAGCTTTACTGTCAGTATTAAGGGTGAATGGTCCGATAGCATTCTCGCTTTATATTGTTTTTCTTACTCTATCCTGCATATTAGCTGATAACAAAAATAGGTCTATTCTTGAGTATGTTTTATGTCTAGTCGAGTAGTATGAGTATTCCTTTTCTTTTGGGTTTTGTTTCCTCCATATGTCCACAAGTTTCATTTCTTGCATTGATTTAATTATAAATTTGGTTACTTTGTTCTTCCTGTTAATTTTTTTCCCCGTTTTATCCATATTTGGATCCAAATTCAGATTGAAATCCCCTCCTATTAGTATGTTCCCTTGCGTATTAGCTACCTTCAAAAAGATATCTTTGCATAAACTTTTGATCTTCTTCGTTAGGTGAACATATATATTAAGTAGATTCCAAAGCTCCGAATATATCTGACATTTTATAACATATCTCCCTGCTGGATCTATTATTTCCTCTTCTATTTTAAATGGCACATTTTTGCTAATTAATATAGCCACTCCTCTTGCTTTTGAATTATACAATGCTGCTGTTACATGTCCTACCCAATCTCTCTTTAATTTCTTGTGCTCCAATTCAGTTAAGTGTGTTTCTTGGACAAATGCTATATCTATTTTTTCCTTTTTCAGTAAATTTAGTAGTTTCTTCCTTTTAATTTGGTTATGTATTCCATTAATATTTAGAGTCATATAGTTCAGCGTAGCCATTTTATATTTTGTTTATCTTCTCTTTCCGTTTTTCCATCATTACCTTTCCTCCTTTTCCATTTCTGTTTTCTTATTTTCAACTCTTTACCAGACAACATTCCTACAACATCCAACATTTTCCTTATTCTCCTATTTCTATCTTATTTATCCCCAATCTCCCCTTCCCCTCCTGAGTTGTCCTTTATCCCTTGTCGAACAACCACATCTCCCCTCTCCATTTGGATTTGCGAATCCACTCGCAAGCGTCAACTGATTTTGCAGTGACCGCTCTTTTCCCCCACCCAGCCCCCCCAGAAAAGATTTCATGTTTCATATGTCACAAAGGTCACTCTTTTAATTCCCTCCTTATTCTCTCTATTCCATTACCTTCCCTTATTAATTCTTGTCTATACTATCTATGTTTTCCACTAATTACAGATACTTTCACGTATGCCCATTGTCTCTATTCACTCTTATACCTCTTTACCCACATACATATCAATCGTGATCATTTTTGCTCTCATTACCCGTCTTCATCCCTCAGTCTAATAGTCTGTTTTGTTGTCCTGGAATAAATATTTTCAATACCGCTGGATGCTTTAGTATAAATTTATACCCTTTCTTCCATAAAATCGCCTTTGCTGTATTGAACTCTTTTCTCTTCTTTAGGAGTTCAAAACTTATATCTGGATAAATGAAGATTTTTTGCCCTTTATACTCCAGTGGTTTGTTGCCCTCTCTTACTTTTTCCATTGTCTTCTCCAGTACCTTTTCTCTTGTAGTATATCTTAGGAATTTTACTACAATAGATCTTGATTTTTGTTGTGGTTGTGGTTTAGAGGCCAATACTCTATGTGCCCTTTCTATTTCCATTTCATGCTGTCGTTCTGGACATCCTAGGGTCTTAGGGATCCACTCTTTTATAAACTCCCTCATATTCTTGCCTTCTTCATCTTCCTTAAGGCCCACTATCTTTATGTTATTTCTTCTGTTATGGTTTTCCATTGTATCTATTTTTTGAGCTAGTAGTTCTTGTGTCTCTTTAGTTTTTTTATTAGATTTCTCCAATTTCTTTTTTAAGTCTTCTACCTCAATTTCTGCTGCTACTGCCCGCTCTTCCATCTTGTCCATTTTCTTTCCCATTTCTGTTAAGGTCATCTCCATTTTATTTATTTTCTCTTCTGTGTTGTTTATTCTTTTTCTTAAATCCTTAAATTCCTGTGTTTGCCATTCTTTAAATGACTCCATGTATCCTTTAATAAGAGCAAGTATATCCTTTACCTTGCCTTTTTTTCTTCTTCTATTTCCCTGTCCTCTTCCTCTTCCTCTTCTTCTTCCTCTGGGTTGGCCATCTGTTGTTTCTTTGGTGCCCTTTCCTCCTCTTCTTTCTTGTTTCTATTGTCTTCTGTGGTCTCTTCTTGCTGCAGGTGTTCTGCAGCTGTCGTTGCCGGCTGTGGAGATCGACTCCCCAGCTGGTCCCCCCTCCCGTCGGTGTGTTTTTTTTCATTCGCGTCGCGCATGCGCGATACTTCGCGGTTGCGCACTTTTACTCGGCTCTGCGAGCCATTTTTGTAGTCCATTATTTACCGACCTGAGGGAGCGAGTTTCTCTCTCCGCAGCGGGCCTCTTCGGACAGGTAAGGCCTTCACCTTTTTCCTCCTTTGTCTTCTCTTCTTCTCTTCTTACCGTTGCTTTCGATTTTTCTTTTTTTTTTGTCGCCATCTTCTTTCCACCTTTATACTCACTTTTCTGTAACTTTTATTTCTGTGCCTTTGTGTTTTTCTTTGTTTTTCCCGACTTTTCTGGAGAGGGCTGGAGTTCACCGTCCGGCCACTACTCCATCACGTGACTCCTCCATTAAAAATGTATTTTGAAGTAAATACGGAATCAGTGGAAGATAAGTTTATACTATGGGACGCAATGAAAGCATTCATTAGAGGACAAATAATAAGTTATGCAACCAAGATGAAGAAGGACTATAATCAGGAAACAGAACAGTTGGAAAGGGAAATAGTAAACATAGAAAAAAAATTAGCAATAAAGAAAGATACAACCAAAAGAAGAGAATTGGCGGATAAAAAAATAAAATATGAAACATTACAAACATATAAGGTGGAGAAGAATATAATGAAGACAAAACAGAAATATTATGAACTAGGTGAAAAAACACACAAAATCTTAGCATGGCAGCTTAAGACAGAGCAAACTAAGAAAATGGTATTGGCAACAAGGAAAAAAGACAAACAAATTACATATAATCCAAAAGAAATTAAGGAAAACTTCAGAGAATTCTATGAACAATTATACCGAACTGAAAACGAAGGGAAAGAAGGGAAAATAGATGAATTTTTGACTAAAATTGAACTACCAAAACTACAAATAGAGGAACAAAATAAATTAACAGAACCATTTGGAACAGTAGAAATACAAGAGATAATTAAAAAATTACCAAATAATAAGACACCAGGAGAGGATGGACTCCCAATAGAATTCTACAAAACATTTAAAGACCTATTAATACCGCCCCTCCTGGATGTAATCAACCAGATTGATGAAACACAAAACTTACCAGATTCATGTAAAACAGCAATAATTACCGTGATACTACAACAAGGGAAAGATCCACTCTCACCAGCGTCATATAGACCAATATCTTTGCTAAACACAGATTATAAGATAATAGCTAAACTATTAGCAAACAGATTAGCAGAACAGGTACCGAAAATGGTAAATTTAGACCAAACTGGATTTATCAAAAAAAGACGCACAACAGACAATATTTGTAAATTTATTAACTTAATTCATGCAGTAGAAGGAAATAAAGCACCTGCAGTAGCAGTTGCTTTAGACGCAGAGAAGGCCTGCGACAGAGTAGAATGGAATTACTTGTTCAAAGTATTGCAAAAATTCAGTTTACCGGAGAAGTATATTAATTGGATTAAAGCATTATATAAGGGACCGTTAGCTAAAGTGACAGTAAATGGACATGTATCAAAGCAATTTAACTTAAGCAGGTCAACGCGGCAGGGATGCCCACTATCACCATTATTGTTTGCGCTAGCTATAGAACCACTAGCAGAATCGATAAGAATAGATAATAATATATAAGGAATAAAAATAAAAGACAGGGAATATAAAATCAGTCTATTTGCGGATGATGTGATAGTGTACTTAACAGAACCAGAACTATCAATAAAAGAACTATATAAGAAATTGAAGGAATATGGAGAAGTGTCGGGATACAAGATAAACGTAAATAAAAGTGAAGCAATGCCTATGAATAACGCGGATTTCTCAAAATTTAAGAAGGAATCCCCATTCAGATGGCAAATGCAGGCAATAAGATACCTAGGTGTACAAATAAACAAAAATCTAGGCCAATTATATAAACTCAATTACAATCCACTAATGAAAAAATTACAGGACGATTTAGAGCATTGGAAAGAACTACCACTAACACTGATAGGAAGGATAAACTGTATTAAAATGAACATTTTTCCAAGGATACTATAGTTACTTCAGGCATTGCCAATACAACTGACAGAAAAATTCTTCAAAGAGTTAAAGAAAATAATAAGGAAATTTTTATGGAGAGGGGGGAAACCGAGGATAGCACTAGATAAATTAACAGAATGGTATAAACAAGGAGGCTTACAATTGCCAAACTTCAAAAATTATTATAGAGCCGCACAATTAAGGTACCTATCAGATTTTTATCAAACAAGGGAAAAACCAGACTGGACGAGATTAGAATTAGATAAAATAGGGGAAAAGATACCTGAACACATATTATATAAATGGGACGAAAAATTGGTACAACATAGAACTTCTCCAGTATTACACCATCTCCTCAATATATGGAAGAAGATTCATGTAGAAAGAAATAAAACAAATTATCAATTACCAAAACTAATATTGACGCAAAATAAGCTACTCCCTTTTACAATAGACAACCTTTCCTTTAGAAAATGGGGAAAAAAAGGGATTAAAAGAATAGAAAATTGTTTTTCAGGAAGTAGATTCTTATCCTTTGAACAAATGAGAGATAAATACAACATAACTGGAGATACAGCGCTGGCATATTACCAACTGAGATCCTACTTGAAAGATAAATTAGGAAGCAATTTGAGTTTACCAGAGGGAAGTAACCTTGAATATGTGATTACAGATACAATGTTAATCAAAAGATTTATAACAAATATGTATATTAAACTGCAAGAAAAGGAGAATGAGGAAACAAATGGTAAAACTAAACAAAAATGGGAACAAGATTTAAATATAAAGATAAAAAAGGAAACATGGGAGAAATTATGTTCTGGAACGATGAGAAATACAATAAATACGAGGCTACGTATGATACAATATAATTGGTTACACAGACTATACATTACACCGCAAAAGTTAAATAAATGGGACCCAACAGTATCTGATAGATGTTTTCGATGTAAAAAAGAAAGGGGAACAACAATTCATGCAATCTGGACATGTGAGAGAGTAGAAAAATTTTGGGATGATCTCAATCAGATATTAAATAAAATAACAGAAAACAATATACCAAAGAATCCAGAGATCTTTCTCCTAAGTAACATAAAAAATAAAGAATTTGGAATTGACTTGGAAGATGCACAAAAAAGATTTGTCAAGATAGCCCTAGCCGTAGCAAAAAAATGTATTATGTCAACCTGGAAATTGGAAGATAATTTGAAAATACAACAATGGTATATAGAAATGAATAAATGTATTCCATTAGAAAAAATAACATAGTTTAAGAAATAATATTGAAATATTCGAACAAGTATGGGAGCCTTACATTACATACAATAGCGAAAACCTACCGGGAACAAACATTACCTAAGTTGATGGAAGGAGAAGAGAAGAAAAGAATGGACTCAGTAGAATTTCTGGTGTATTTTTGTTGAATGACAACATTGTCTGACTGGCTTAATGCAACCTAGATTGTATACCTAAAATGGATGAGAGGGGGGGGTGGGGGGTGGCTTGGGAGGAGGGAGGGGGGGGGGAGAAAAAGTCACTGTATATGTGTGAAAAAGAAAAAAATGTATATCATGGCTAACGTGATTTATGGTGTGAAAAATAAAAAAATTTAAAAAAAATTAAAAAAAAAGATAAAGAATGAAACATGGGAGAAGCTATGCTCTGGAACTATGAGAAATACAATAAACACGAGGTTACGCATGATACAATATAACTGGATACACAGGCTATACATCACACCTCAAAAGTTAAATAAATGGGACCCAACAATATCTGACAGATGTTTTTGCTGTAAAAAGGAAATGGGAACAACAATTCGTGCAATTTGGACATGTGAGAAAGTGGAAAAATTTTGGGAAGATCTAAACCAGATATTAAATAAAATCACAAAAAGCAATATACCAAAAAACCCAGTGATCTCCCTCCTAAGTAATATAAGAAACAAAGAATTTAGACTCGATTTGGATGGAGCACATAAAAGATTTGTTATGATAGCCCTAGCTGTAGCAAAAAAATGTATTATGTCAACCTGGAAATTAGAAGACAACTTGAGAATACAACAATGGTATATAGAAATGAATAAATGTATTCCATTAGAAAAAATAACATATAATTTAAGAAATAATATTGAAATATTTGAACAAATATGGGAGCCATACATGAAACACAATAGAGAAATCCTACCATGGACTTCCACAACCTAAAATGACAGAAGGTGAAGATAATGAAATGAACTGACTCAGTAAAATTTCTTGTTTATTTTTATTAAGTGACAACATTGTTTAACGGGTTTAATGAATCTTATAGATTGAACTTTAAATAAATGGGGAAGGGAGTGAGGGCGGGAGGGAAGGGAGAGGGGAAAAAGGGGGAGAAAATGACACTGTATATTTTTAAGAAGAAAAATGTCTGTATGTATCTTGCTCAATATGGTTTATAGTATGAAAAATAAAAAAAATTTAAAAAAAGCAATGCTTCCACATTAAAGTGGCTGTATAAAAGGCGCTTGTGATTCATATGCATCACCAGGTACTGAGATTCTTCTCTGGGGGCTTTTCAGCATATAGAAGGCATGCTCTATTGGATTTAGATCAGGTGACTAACTTGGCTATTCAGGAATTTTCCAGTATTTAGCTTTGAAAAACTCCTTTGTTACTTTAGCAATATGTTTGGGATCATTGTCTTGCTGTAGGATGAAGCGTCGTCCAATGAGTTTGGAGGCATTTGCTCAAACCGGAGCAGTTAAGAATTTTGCTATTCCCATCAGCAGTTACATCATCAATGAAGATAAGTGAGCTAGTACCTGTGGTAGCCATACATGCCCAGGCCATAACATCTCACCATGATGTTTCACAGATGCTTTGGATCTTGGGGCTGCTTGTGCTGCCCGCAAAAGGAGCACTTGGAGTATTCCAGTGGGGATACTGCTGCTAAATGTTGCCCTTGAGCACTAGTGTTCCTCTCCCTGTGCAGGGTTAATGAGTCCAGCAAAGTATACTCCTCCAGATCCTTTCTAGTATCTTCCAGGGCCTCAGTGATAATTTCTGCCTCCTCCAGCCTGACTGTCCCCTTTTCTAGCAGCCTCTGCCTGATATCGGTAGATCTGCTACAATTCTGTCTCCTATGAGATTGTTCGCATACTCTTGAGCAGATACAGTTTTAAAAGTACACTTCCTAGCTAAGTACTTCAGGGCATGGATGAAATCCCAAACAGACTCCTGGCTTGCTGCAACCTGGTCATGAGCCTGTGTCTGGAGTAGAGCTGGCTGTGCCCTTTATTATAGTGTTTATGCAAGGTGCTCATAGCCTCTTGATAGGACTTAGCATCCTGTATAAGGGAGTACAGGTGATTCCCCGTAGCATAAGCATTTCTTCCTCCGACGCCCCATCAACCCCCACATAATTTAGGAAACACCTCTGCCACCGGTTGATGTGAGTGCTTGCTCTAGGGGTCCTGGGGTCCAGTTCCAGCCTGTCTGGCCTCAGCACCTGGCTGAACTTGAGTCTCCGATTCTGTGGCAGTGGGGGCACATACCGAGCCTGATCCCTTCCCCACGCAGCCACTCAATCCTGGGGAAGTATGGGCGCCCTCTGGGGAGTCAGGGTTAGCATTGTCTCTGGGGGAGTGGACTGTCCTCGCGGTTCTGGTGGGAGATCAGGAGGGATACTTGCCGTACTCCTTCTGCCTGTGCTCGTTGTAACCCTTGGCTATCAAGCAGGAGCCCAGTGGGCTATGTGGCTGGGCCAGGTCTCGAAGAGTTACTGAATAGGCAGGGTTCTGGGCCGTTCTTTACCTGATCTCAGGTGCTTCTGTCCCTCTCACAGTCCTCCGTCACTGCGCAAGTCCCTCTCTCCACCGCGGCTTCGGTCCCACATCTCCCTGCATGGTCTGTACTCGGTTGCATGTGCATGGGAGACATCTCCATTTTCGGATCCTTAGATCTGGTTTCGGTGGAGTCAGGAGCGAGGGCGAGGACAGGAGTAGCTTCCATCCCGGATATAAATCACTATATTAAATTGTGACCGACATAAATCACGCAAAGCAGAGTGAAGGTTAAATGCAGGCTTTAATAGAGTGATATATACATCGGATGCAAGGATCGACAATGAGATAGACAACAGACTCGCCAAAGCAAATAGCGCCTTTGGAAGACTATACAAAAGAGTCTGAAAAAACAACCAACTGAAAAACCTCACAAAGATTAGCGTATACAGAGCCGTTGTCATACCCACACTCCTGTTCGCTCCAAATCATGGGTCCTCTACCGGCATCACCTACGGCTACTAGAACACTTCCACCAGCGTTGTCTCCGCTCCATCCTCAACATTCATTGCAGCGACTTCATCCCTAACATCGGAGTACTCGAGATGGCAGAGGCCAACAGCATCGAATCCACGCTGCTGAAGATCCAACTGCGCTGGGTAGGTCACGTCTCCAGAATGGAGGACCATCGCCTTCCCAAGATCGTGTTATATGGCGAGCTCTCCACTGGCCACCGTGACAGAGGTGCACCAAAGAAGAGGTACAAGGACTGCTTAAAGAAATCTCTTGGTGCCTGCCACATTGACCACCGCCAGTGGGCTGATATCGCCTCAAACCGTGCATCTTGGTGCCTCACAGTTCGGCGGGCAGCACCCTCCTTTGAAGAAGACCGCAGAGCCCACCTCACTGACAAAAGACAAAGGAGGAAAAACCCAACATCCAACCCCAACCAACCAATTTTCCCTTGCAACCGTTGCAAATGTGCCTGCCTGTCCCTCATCGGACTTGTCAGTCACCAACGAGCCTGCAACAGACGTGGACATACCCCTCCATAAATCTTCGTCCGCGAAGCCAAGCCAAAGAAGAAATATACAGCTAGGTCTTGCCTCTGTGCAAGCCCAGGTCAGGAGCATGAGCTCCAATCGGCTTTATATACAGGTGGTGACCCCTGGTGAACTAGTGGTGTAATGGCATATCACCACACCTGTCAATGTTGAAACCCAGGAATTTGAATTTCTTTTACCCTTTCCACTACTGAGCCCTCGATGAGGACTGGGTTGTGTTCCCCTGACTCCCTCCTGAAGTTCACAATCATCTCCTTGGTTTTGCTTGGGGCAACATTCTTCCTGCATTAACCCTACTAAGCCCTGTCAGGCATTTGTGCATTTCAATTAAATCTCTCTTCAACTCTAATAGGGTAAAACACAGAAATGCTGGAGGACCACAGGTTTTGCAGTGTCCATAGGAGGTAGAGATATATAACCATTTCAGGTCTGAGCCCTTCTTCAAGGTAAAAAGCAGGCAGGTGCCTGAATTAAAAGATTGGGGAGAAGAAAGAATAGGGGGAGGAGCACAGACTAACAGATGAAAGGTGACACGGAAAGGAGGAAAGGTGAGAATCGATGGGGGGGGGCACAGAGCTAGAGGCATTTATGATGAGCTTGTCGGCTTTATCCACTTTGCTGCTCGCTTCCACACTGACCTCAAATTCACTTGATCCATCTCTAGCACTCCTCTGGACACTGTGGGACCTGCTGAGTTTCTCCAGCAATTTTGTGTATTTATGGGATTTGGCTAAGTATGTCAAAGAAGGAAATTAAGTTGCAGAGGGGTTGAGAAGAAATAAGGTATTGAACAGTTAAGAACAGGAGCAGGTTCAAGTATATTGTCACATATACCAAGATGCAGTGATAGAGGTTGTTTTGCGAGCCAATCAGTGGACAATCCTAACATAGTACAAATAACACAGTACAAAAACAGAATTATAGAGCGAATAGACAACACAATTCTATTATTTTTGGGGTTCATTCAAGAGTCTGATAATGGCTGGAAAAGAAATTATCCTTGAATCTGGTGCTGTGTGATCTCGTACTTGATTTCCTGACGGGGAGGGAGGGGATGTGGCAGAGTGTGGCCCCAGTCAATGAGTAATTTTAACGTGGCAGCTTTTCCAATACAGATCGAGTTGATGGAGTGTAATAGCCTAACTCGAGTTCATAGCCCTCTGCCCTTTCTTGTGGCCTTGGGCATAAAAGTTTCCGCACCTGTAGAAGTTTTTTTTAAATTTTTTATTTTTCACACCATAAACCACATTGACCAAGATACATACATTTTCCTTTTCAGATATATAATGTCATTTTCTCCCCACCCTTCCCTCCTCCCATCCCACCCTCCCTACCTCCCCCCCATTCATTTAAAGTACAAAATCTAAGATACATTAAACAGTCAAACAATGTTGTCATTCAATAAAAATAAACAAGAAATTCCACTGAGTCAACTCTTTTCATTTCCTTCTCCTTTCGTTATTTTAGGTGGTAGATGTCCCCGGTAGGTTTTCTCTATTGTGTTTCATGTATGGCTCCCATATTTGTTCAAATATTTCAATATTATTTCTTAAATTATGTTATTTTTTCTAATGGAATACATTTATTCATTTCTATATACCATTGTTGTATTCTCAAGTTATCTTCTAATTTCCAGGTTGACATAATACATTTTTTTGCTACGGCTAGAGCTATCATAACAAATCTTTTTTCTGCACCATCCAAATCAAGTCCAAATTCTTTGTTTTTTATGTTACTTAGGAGGAAGATCTCTGGGTTTTTTGGTATATTGTTTTCTGTAATTTTATTTAATATCTGGTTTAGATCTTCCCAAAATTTTTCCACTTTCTCACATGTCCAGATTGCATGAATTTTTGTTCCCATTTCTTTTTTACAACGAAAACATCTGTCAGATATTGTTGGGTCCCATTTATTTAACTTTTGAGGTGTAATGTATAGCCTGTGTATCCAGTTATATTGTATCATACATAACCTCGTATTTATTGTATTTCTCATCGTTCCAGAGCATAACTTCTCCCATGTTTCCTTTTTTATCTTTATATTTAAATCTTGTTCCCATTTTTGTTTAGTTCTTGCAGTTTAATATACATACTTGTTATAAATCTTTTGATTATCATTGTATCTGTAATCACATGTTCAAAGTTACTTCCCTCTGGTAACCTCAGACTGCTTCCTAATTTGTCCTTCAAGTAGGATCTCAATTGGTAATATGCCAACACTGTATCTTGAGTTATATTATATTTATCTTTCATTTGTTCAAAGGATAATAATCTATTTCCTGAAAAACAATTTTCTATTCTTTTGATCCCTTTTTTCTCCCATTCTCTAAAGGAAAGGTTATCTATTGTAAAAGGGAGTAACTGATTTTGCGTCATTATTAGTTTTGGTAATTGGTAATTTGTTTTATTCCTTCCTACATGAATCTTCTTCCAAATATTGAGCAGATGATGTAATACTGGAGAACTCCTACGTTGTACCAATTTTTCATCCCATTTATATAATATGTGTTCAGGTATCCTTTCCCCTATTTTAACTAGTTCTAATCTAGTCCAATCTGGCTTTTCTCTTGTTTGGTAAAAATCTGATTGTGCGGCTCTATAATAATTTTTAAAGTTTGGCAGTTGTAAGCCTCCTCGTTTATACCATTCTGTTAATTTATCTAGTGCTATCCTCGGTTTTCCCCCTTTCCATAAAAATTTCCTTATTATTTTCTTTAACTCCTTGAAGAATTTCTCTGTCAAGTGTATTGGCAATGCCTGAAATAGGTATAATATCCTTGGGAAAATGTTCATTTTAATACAGTTTATCCTTCCTATTAGTGTTAATGGTAAATCTTTCCAATGCTCTAAATCGTCCTGTAATTTTTTTCATTAGTGGATAATAATTGAGTTTATATAGATGGCCGAGAATTTTATTTATTTGTATACCTAGGTATCTTATTGCTTGCATTTGCCATCTGAATGGTGATTCCTTCTTAAATTTTGAGAAATCCGCATTATTCATTGGCATTGCTTCACTTTTATTTACGTTAATCTTGTAACCCGACACTTCTCCATATTCCTTCAATTTCTTATATAATTCTTCTATTGATAGTTCTGGTTCTATTAAGTATACTATAACATCATCCGCAAATAAACTGATTTTATATTCCTTGTCTTTTATTTTTATCCCTTTTATATTATTTTCTGTCCTAATCAATTCTGCTAGTGGTTCTATAGCTAACGCAAACAATAAGGGTGATAGTGGGCATCCCTGCCGTGTTGACCTGCTTAAGTTAAATTGCTTTGATATATATCCATTTACTGTCACTTTCGCCAATGGCCCCTTATATAATGCTTTAATCCAATTAATATACTTCTCTGGTAAACTGAATTTTTGCAATACTTTGAATAAATTATTCCATTCTACTCTGTCAAAGGCCTTCTCTGCGTCTAAAGCAACTGCTACTGTTGGCGCTTTACTCCCTTCTACTGCATGAATTAAGTTAATAAATTTACAAATATTATCTGTTGTCCGTCTTTTTTTAATAAATCCAGTTTGGTCTAGATTTACCATTTTAGGTACATAATCTGCTAATCTGTTTGCTAATAGTTGAGCTATTATCTTATAATCTGTGTTAAGTAATGATATTGGTCTATATGACGCTGGTGTGAGTGGATCTTTCCCTTGCTTTGGTATTTCTGTAATTATTGCTGTTTTACATGAATCTGGTAAGCTTCGTGTTTTGTCAATCTGGTTGATTACTTCCAGGAGGGGAGGAATTAATAAATCTTTAAATGTTTTATAGAATTCTATTGGGAATCCATCCTCGCCTGGTGTTTTATTATTTGGTAGTTTTTTTATTATCTCTTGTATTTCTACTATTTCAAATGGTTCTGTTAATTTATTTTGTTCCTCTATTTGTAATTTTGGTAGTTCAATTTTAGTTAAAAATTCATCTATTTTGCTTTCTTTCCCTTCGTTTTCAGTTTGGTATAATTGTTCATAAGATTCTCTAAAGTTTTCATTGATCTCCATTGGATTATATGTGATTTGTTTGTCTTTTTTCCTTGATGCCAATACCATTTTCTTAGCTTGTTCTGTCTTAAGCTGCCATGCTAGAATTTTGTGTGTTTTTTTCCCCTAGTTCATAATATTTCTGTTTTGTCTTCATTATGTTCTTATCCACCTTATATGTTTGTAGTGTTTCATATTTTATTTTTTTATCTGCCAATTCTCTTCTTTTAGTTGTATCTTCCTTCATTGCTAATTCTTTTTCTATATTTACTATTTCCCTTTCCAACTGCTCTGTTTCCTGATTATAGTACTTCTTCATCTTGGTTACATAACTTATTATTTGCCCTCTAATGAACGTTTTCATTACATCCCATAGTATAAACTTGTCTTTCACTGATTCCATATTTATTTCAAAGTACGTTTTAATTTGTCTTTCAATTAATTCTCTAAAATCCTGCCTTTTAAGTAGCATGGAGTTTAATCTCCATCTATACATTCTTGGAGGGATGTCCTCTAACTCTATTGTCAATATCAAGGGTGAATGGTCCAATAATATTCTAGCTTTATATTCTGTTTTTCTTACTCTATCTTGCATACGAGCTGATAACAGAATTAAGTCTATTCTTGAGTATGTTTTATGTCTACCCGAATAATATGAATATTCCTTTTCCTTTGGGTGTGTTTCTTCCATATATCCAAAAGTTGCATTTCTTGCATCGATTTAATTATAAATTTGGTTACTTTGTTCTTTCTGTTAATTTTTTCCCCACTTTTATCCATATTTGAATCCAAATTAAGGTTGAAATCCCCTCCTATTAATATGTTCCCTTGCGTATCTGCTATCTTCAAAAAAATATCTTGCATAAACTTTTGATCTTCTTCGTTAGGTGAATATACATTGAGTAGATTCCAAAACTCCGAATATATCTGACATTTTATCATTACATATCTCCCTGCTGGATCTATTATTTCCTCTTCTATTTTAATTGGTACATTTTTACTGATTAATATAGCTACTCCTCTTGCTTTTGAATTATACGACGCTGCTGTTACATATCCTACCCAATCTCTCTTTAATTTCTTGTGCTCCAATTCAGTTAAATGTGTTTCTTGCACAAATGCTATATCAATTTTTTCTTTTTTTAGTAAATTTAGCAGTTTCTTCCTTTTGATTTGGTTATGTATTCCGTTAATATTTAAAATCATATAGTTCAACGTAGCCATTTCATATTTTGTTTATCTTCCCTTTCCGTTTCTCCATCATCACCTTTCCTTCTTATCCATTTCTGCTTTCTTGTTTTGAAAACTTTATAAGACAACATTTCTAAAACATCAAACATTTTCCTTATTCTCCTATTTAAAACTTCTTTAACCCCATTCTCCCCTCCCCCTCCTGAGTTGCCCTTTATCCCTTGTCGGGCAACCACATCTCCCCTCTCCATTTGGATTTGCGAATTCACTCGCAAACGTCAACTGATTTTGCAGTGACCGTAACTCCTCCCCACCCAGCCCCCCCCGGAAAAGATTTCAATTTTCATATATAATAAAGGTCACTCTTTTAATTCCCTCCTTATTCCCTCTATTCCCTTTCATTCCCTTATTAATTCTTATCTATACTCTATATATTTTCCTCTAAATACGGATACACTCATGTATACATATATACACCCATATACATATATATATATGTACCACCTACCACCTACGGCTCCTAGAACGCTTCCACCAGCGTTGTCTCCGCTCCATCCTCAACATCCATTGGAGCGCTTTCATCCCTAACGTCGAAGTACTCGAGATGCCAGAGGTCGACAGCATCGAGTCCACGCTGCTGAAGATCCAGCTGCGCTGGATGGGTCACGTCTCCAGAATGGAGGACCATCGCCTTCCCAAGATCGTGTTATATGGCAAGCTCTCCACTGGCCACCGTGACAGAGGTGCACCAAAGAAAAGGTACAAGGACTGCCTAAAGAAATCTCTTGGTGCCTGCCACATTGACCACCGCCAGTGGGCTGAAAACGCCTCAAACCGTGCATCTTGGTGCCTCACAGTTTGGCGGGCAGCAACCTCCTTTGAAGAAGACCGCAGAGCCCACCTCACTGACAAAAGGCAAAGGAGGAAAAACCCAACACCCAACCCCAACCAACTAATTTTCCCCTGCAACCGCTGCAACCGTGTCTGCCTGTCCCGCATCGGACTTGTCAGCCACAAACGAGCCTGCAGCTGACGTGGACTTTTTACCCCCTCCATAAATCTTCGTCCGCGAAGCCAAGCCAAAGAAGATATATATATATATATATATATACCCATATACACACACACACATATAGTTCGTGGTCATTTTTATTCTCATTACATGTCTTCATCTCTCTGCTTGTTTTGTAGTTGTTCTGCAAATTTTCTTGCTTCCTCTGGATCTGAGAATAGTCTGTTTTGTTCCCCTGGAATAACTATTTTAAGTACCGCTGGGTACTTTAACTTAAATTTATATCCTTTTTTCCATAAGATCGTTTTTGCTGTATTGAACTCCTTCCTCTTCTTCAGGAGTTCAAAACTTATGTCTGGATAGAAAAAAAACTTTTGACCTTTATATTCCAGTGGCTTTTTGTCTTCTCTTATTTTCTTCATTGCTTTCTCCAATATGTTTTCTCTTGTTGTATATCTTAAGAATTTTACTAAAATGGATCTTGGTTTTTGCTGCGGTTGTGGTTTCGGGGCTAATGTTCTATGTGCCCTCTCTATTTCCATTTCTTCCTGTAATTCTGGTCTTCCTAGGACCCTGGGGATCCAATCTTTTATAAATTCTCTCATATTCTTGCCTTCTTCATCTTCCTTAAGGCCCACTATCTTTATATTTTTTCTTCTATTATAGTTTTCCATTATATCTATCTTCTGAGCTAACAGCTCATGTGCTTCTAACTTTTTTATTAGATTCTTCTAATTTCTCTTTTACGTCCTCTACTTCCATTTCTACAATTATTTCTCGTTCTTCAATATTATCCATTCTTTTTCCTATCTCTGATATGACCATTTCTATTTTATTCATTTTTTCTTCTGCACTCTTTTAATTCTTCTTTTTATCTCATTAAATTCTTGTAATTGCCATTCTTTCACTGATTCCATATATTCTTTAAAAAAAGATATATCCATTGATTTGCCTTTCTCTTCTTCTTTCATTTCTTTCTGTTCTTCTTCTTCTTCTTCCTCTGGGTTGACCATCTGTTGTTTCCTTGTTTTCTTTTTACCCTCTTCTTTCATGTCGTTATTTTCCACGCTCTGCACCTGTTGCTGTGTTGCAGGTGTCTCTCTCAGCCGTGGAGATCGACTCCGCAGCTGCTCCCCCCTCCCGTCAGTGTGTTTTTTTTCATGCGCATGCGCGGTTGCGGACTTTTACTCGGCTCCTCGAGCCATTTTTGTAGTCCCGAGCTCAGGACTTCCACTGACCTGTGGAAGCGGGCTTCTCTCTCCGCGGCGGGCCTCTTCGGACAGGTAAGGCCTTCATC
The DNA here is from genome assembly GCF_036971445.1 of Narcine bancroftii. Classification (NCBI taxonomy): domain Eukaryota; kingdom Metazoa; phylum Chordata; class Chondrichthyes; order Torpediniformes; family Narcinidae; genus Narcine; species Narcine bancroftii. The sequence continues at coordinate 81,135,965 of NC_091470.1, forward strand.
TTCTTCTTCCGATGTTCTTTCTTCTTCTCTTCTTCCCGTTGTTTTCGACTTTTCTCTCTTCGCTGCCATTTTCTTCTCACCTTTATTTTTACTTTGTTTTAATTTTTACTCTTGTACCTTTGTGTTTTGTGCGTTTTTTTTAATCTTTTCCGGAGAGGGCTGGAATTCCCTGACCGGCCACTACTCCATCACGTGACTCCTCACCTGTAGAATTTGTTGAAGGATGTTGGTAACATGCCAAATGTCCTAAATTGATGATCCTTTAATCTGAAGCCACATGTGTGATGAAAGGCTCCCACTCGGACGTCACCTCACGTCCCATTGGGATAGAGGTGCGAGAACATCGGCCCGTTGCGGCGCATGCTCAGTGCTGCGGACAAGCGAGTGTGACGTTGGTCACGGGACTCCACGCACGGTCCAATCTGAGAACGCATGCGCGCGCGAGCGAGCCCGCCCGAGCATCAGGAGGAGTTTGTGTGGGCGGCCGCCGCGATCGGGCCGTGTCGGGTCAGGATGCACGACGCTTTCGAGCCGGTGCCGATTCTGGAGAAGTTGCCGCTGCAGATAGACTGCATGGCGGCCTGGGGTAAGGGGCCATTGCTGGGTGAGGCACGGTCAGAAGCTGAAGGCAGGCAGGCCGGGGAGGGGGGAGGAGGGGAGGGAGGTTGTCTGAAACGGATGAGGCGAGCGAGGTCGGCGCCGCTGTGAAAGTAACGGCGCCGGTGTGAAGGGAGGGGACGGAGAGGAACAAAGTTTGAGTCGCCTGGTAATGACATCATTAAAGTAACCCAGCCCCCAAGGCGATGGTGGGACTTCTGATCCTAACTGAGAGGAACACGAAAGTCTGCAGACACCGTGATTGAAGTAAAATCACGTCACTCGCATCAGTGACAGGAATCTCCCGTGGCCATCCATTTCAATTTTGCGCCCACTCCCACACGGACCATCTGCCCTGGTCCCCTCGGCCCCCACCTTGCCCTCACCTGCCAGCCTCCTCGTCCAACACCTTATTCTCAGTCATTTCTGCCACCTTCAACGTGATCCCACCTGCAGACACATCTCCCCCTCTCCGCTTTCCGTAGTGACCGCTCCCCAATGACTCCCTCGACCCTTCTCATTAAATCTTTCCGCCCCCCCCCCCCCATGCAACCACTGGAAGTGCCGCACTTGCACCCACATCTCCTCCCTCACCATTATTTGCGGGCCCCAAATAGTGAAGCCACACTGCATCCGATGCTCCTTTTGTGGCCTTCTCCACATCGGAGAGACTGGATGCAGATTGAGAGGTCGCTTCACTGAGCATTTTTGCTCTGTCCACATAAGTGACAGGGACCAACCATTTCCCTTCTGTGCCCCACTCCCATACTGACATGTCTGTCCATGGCCTCATGTACTGTCAAACAAAGACCTCTTGTAAATTAGAGAAGCAACACAATTTTCTGACAGGCACCCTCTACCCGAATGGGATTAAATCAACTTTTCCGGTTTCTGCTAGCCTACTCTGTGTCCTCCCTCCCTTTCTCCTGTCTTCTTTCCTCCAGCTCGACACCCCCTTCCCTCTCCATTCACAGAGCCATTCCTCATGTTTGCTGGTGTGTCTCCCTTATCCACCTATTTCCTCCTGCTTGTGGGACTGTGCTCCTACCTCCCACCATTTTATTTGGGCACTTATTCTGCATGTCATTCATACCTTGATAAAGGACTAAAACCCAAAACGTTGGTTATGTATCTTTGTCTTTGCTATATAAAATACAGGTTTTCCCTGCTATCCAAAAGTAGAGTGTTCCTATGAAACCTTTCGTAAGCCAAAATGTGTAACGTGAAGAAGCAATTACCATTAATTTATATGGGAAAATTTTTTGACCATTCCCAGACCCAAAAAATAACCCATCAAATAGCACATAAAACTTAAACTAACACTAACATATAGTAAAGGCAGGAATGATCTGATAACTACTCAGCCAATGTAAATGTCTATTTTGTTCACCACAATCAAAATGGTTAATTATGTCCAGTTTTAAGCTAAGCATAACACCCTTACAAGCTCTCTTAGGCTTTTCTGATACCTTAAGACATCTCTCACTAACAGATACACAAAATAAATTGAGACAATGCACACAGACACAGATCAAAGCTATGTTTGCTTGATGCTGAGTGTAGTTCCCAGGGAAGGAGTTTGGCGATGCCTCTCTTGCAGCTCGGGGATATGCACTGGCTCGCTATAAAACAAATGCTGAATGCTATTTTCGCTTTTTGCCTTTTTTCGTAAATGTGAAAATCATCCACATTCTTTCGGTTAACAAAAATAGGTACAGATATAGGTCTTTCGTTAAAGCGAAGTGGCGCAAAACGGGGAATACCTGTATACAGTTAGATCTGAGTTTCTCCAGCATTTTGTTTTTAAATTGAGCCTACCTCCTGTAGCAGCATTGGGTAAACATGCCCTATTTTGATACACACCTCTAGCAACAGAACACATGATTGACAATGAAGCAGATTATTTATCGCAAAGGATTTCTTCAAATAATTTAACAACTAGCATAACCATGTCCTGTTTCTTTTTTCTTTTTAGAGGACTGGCTTCTTGTTGGTACCAAGCCAGGACATCTCCTCCTCTACAGGATCAAGAAGGAATTGGGCAAGTTGACTCTTTTTGGACTGGAATTTGTGTCATATGAATGCAGTTTTCAGTAATGTGTAGAATCTGCTGAACTGTGTGCTGTGAGGAACTGAGAATGGACATTTGTCAGCAAACCTACATCATTTCAAATTCTTCCACATCATTCCTTTGCATAATGCTATTGAATGATCTTAATTTGTAATCTGCTAAGAATTGTGTCATTAGGGAATGGCGGGGTATCAAAAAAGGTGGAGCGTGAGAGGAAGGGGTTTAAAGGGGATTTGAAGGGGAAAATTTTTACTTGCTGCTAGAGGAAATGATAGAGTCCAACATAATCTCTGTTTAAGAAATATTCAGTTAAATATTTGTTTATTTAAAATGGTATAGATTTGGTGTGGGCAAATAGGATTATTGTAAATGGTCAAAAAGGTTGGTGTGGATGACCAAAGGGCCCATTTCACAGTTGTAACTAAAATTAAGGGAAACTCCAGGTCAAATTACACTGGACAATGAAGATTTTGCTTCCTGATCACTTTGGGTGTATTTTATTGATTTTGGGCTGCTGATTCTGAAAATTAACTTAAATTTTTCCCTATCATTTACTGTAACCTATTTTGTGATGTCCTGTCAAGTCTACTTCAAGCATAGAAACCATAAAGTGCAACATGTCATTGAAAATACATTTTCTGCAATCACACTTGGACTTCTTCCCTGCTGATCTTGGTGCAGTCAGTGATGAACAAGGTGAAATATTTCACCAGGACATTGCTACCATGGAATCCCTCAAAACTGGCTGACTATTGTTGGACACTAACATGAGAGACATCAGATCAGGAGTACAAACAAATCAGCAGGAAAACATTTTAGGTCAGTTGAACTAACAGAATGTGTCAGCATCATCATGTGATTGAACATGCTAAATTCAATACAAGTTAATTTAATGTTTCTCCAATTTCCTACATGATACAGCAAATCTGAAATTATCTTTGTGTTCAGCCTGAAGTTGTCTATCATAAGCCCCAATTTTTTTTTCAGGAAGCAAACCTTTTGGAAAAAAAATGTTCAGCATTATTCATCAGTGTAGGAAGGTGAGAAATTCTTGCTGGATTTAGAGTATTGGCGTGTTAGGAAAAATTAGTTGAAGGATGAGTTATTTTACTTTCTTTGAACAGGTAGCAACAAATTTGAAGTCTTATTGGAAAAGTCTAACAAAAACTTTTCAAAGAAAATTCAGCAGGTATTTACTACATCCTTTATTTTAGTGTTATGATATTGTCTGATTGAACATAGATATGACATTTTAGTAATTTAAAAATTCCAATTGCTTTTTATCAACTAGCCTACTCGCTTTTGCCTCCGATTTCTGAGTGATTTATAATTTGAAGTAATTGCTGTTGCATTAGTAAAGTTAGTTTTATATATCCTAATTTAAATACTTCCTGAAGCTGTTTCAAAATTCATTCTTTGCCAAATGTTCTGATTTTTTTTCTTAATAATTCCATTGTTAACTGCAATGTGATTGGCAGTTGATACCAAGCTTCGTAATAAATTTGTAACTTCACTTTTGGGATTTATTCATGTGTTAGCCAAGATGGTGTGCAGTTTGTGTGACTGGAGTGGGGAGATGCACCATGACCAAGGCTGAAGGTGCTTTCCTTTTGATACTTCTGAACGTTTTGAGAACTTTGACCACCATCCCGATACGTTTTACCCACACTGAACCCTATGGCACATCAACATTTCACCATCTGGCTCTGCTTTATTGCATGAAGCCAATTTGCTATTTCACCTTAGATCCTGTGCAACCTAACTTTCCAGGGCACCCTACTGTACAGAACTATATTGAATGCCTTGCTGAAATCCATATATACAACCTTGTCAACTTTCTTGGTCATAACTTCAAAATACTCAGTCAAATTCATGAGGAATGATCTCCCACTCACAAAACAATTATCCATAATCAGCCTTTGTCCAAGTGAATGTACATCTTCTCCCTCAGAATACTCTCTAGTGACTTGCCAGTCACAGATGTTAGGCTCACTGGCCTTTAGTTCTCAGGGTTTTCACTGCAGCCCTTCTTGAATAGAGGTGCAACATATGCAACCCACTAGTCTTCTGGCACCTGTTATTAATGATGACTCAAAGATGTCAAACAGAGCAACTGCAATTCTCTCTCCAGCTTCTCATAGTGCCCTTGCATATATCTGATCAATCCCAGGAGAATTGTCTTTCCACAGTCACCTGTAGAAGTTTGATAGAGTATTCAATGATGTGAAATCTCCTCAGAAAGCAGAGGAATGAATGAATATGAAACATGGTTCATCAATTTCATCAAAACTGTGTGCTCATACTTGGGAGTTTCCCAACCAGAAGCCTTGAATGAATCAGATTATTTGTAATCTGCTGAGGCCATTTAAGAAGTCCAGGTATGACCTGTGGAAGACTATCTGAACAACAAAGAAGCAATTCCAGAGGAAGCTAGAAACAAAAACAGTAGCCAACCATTTCAGTCTGTGTCACATTCCCATTCTCCATTCTCACATGTCTGTCCATGGCCTTTTGTACTATCCCAGCAAGACTACCCATAAATTGGAGGAACAACACTTGATATTCTGTCTGGGCACTCTCCAACTAGATGGCATTAACATCGACTTTTCTGGTTTCTACTAACCTACTCTCCTCTTCCCCCTCCTTTCTTCCTTTTCCATTTCCAGTTCTCCTCCCTCCCATCCCTCCTCCTCGCCATCCCTCCTCCCCTTGATCTCTGCTGTCCCCTCCCTTCTCCCCCTATCACTTCCTGCCTTTGCGACCACACCTCCCTCCCCCCACTCTTGTTTGGACAACTGCCTACATTTTCCATAACCTTGATGAACAGCTCAAGCTCGAAATGTCAGTTATGTTTTTTAACCTTCGCTATATAAAAGACACTGCTTGACCTGCTGAATTTCTTTAGCATTGTGTTTTACCCATGCTTTCTTTACTCTGCTACCATCAAGAAAAAGGTACAAGAGCTTGAAGACAAGCACTCAGCAGTACAAGGACACCTTCTTCCTCTCTGCCATTAAGTTTCTGAATGAATATGAACTACAGTCATGGCCTTACTTTGACTTTCTCTTTTTCTTGCACTATTTTTATTTATTTTGTAAGATGGTTATATAAATGTTTTCACTGTGATGTGCTGCAAAACAACAAATTTCGTTACATGTTCATGATAATAAATTCTGATTCTGATTGCCTCAATGTGCTGGCCATGAAAGGTCTTCTGATACATGGACTCCCAGGGGCTTGAAGGTTCTAACCCTCTCTACCTCTGTCCCATCAGTGAGCATGGTCTCTCAGCTCTCCTTCCTAAAATCAACAATAATATCTTTGTTCTTGGTGATATTGAGAGCACCACCCAAACAGATTCTCATTTCCATTTTATATTCTGAATCATCATTTCCAGTTACTTGACCAACAATGGTGTCATTGAATTTTCAGTTTGAATTGGAGCCAAACTTGACTACTCAGTCATGACTGTACAGGAAGCAGAGCATGAGATTCGTACACATCAGAACTTTCAGCATCTCTAAAGCTGTTCTCAAGACACTACAACTGACTGCCCGAAGTTCCCCAATCCTCATTGTCTTTCTCTGTATTTAAAATAGGTGATATGCTCATTGAGAATGTTGCCCATTTCCTCTGGTTCTATGCAGAGTAGAAAGGATGGATTCCTTGGGGTCCCATTTTATCTCTGGTTACCATTTTTCTCTTGGATATTGTAACATTCTTGGAATTATCTCAATGTCATGTGCCAGAGCTATCTCCTATCCCCTTTTTGCCCCCCCCCCCGATTTTCTTTTTTGTTTGCTCCCTAGTCCTGAAACTCCTCCTCACTTGATCCCAGTGTCTTATACTTGCCCTGTGCCTCCTTGTTCTTGAACAGAGCCTGAATTCTCCTCATAATCCAATCTTTCCCTCGATTGAATGTCTGTCCTTTCACTCTAGCAGGATCATGCATGACCTGTACTTTTGTCAAGATACTCTCTCCCCGCTTTCCTCTTCCTTCAAACAACATGTTCCAATGAACTTGCGTTAGTCTGCGTCATATAACTTCAAAGTTGGTTTTGCCCCAATTTTCTGTCCTGTCTCTTTCCATATCTGCTTTAAACCTAATAGAACAATGGTTCATCCATGAACTCTTTATCCATTTGTTCTTTACAATTTCCAAGACTAGATCAAGTGTTCCCCTTCCCTTGTGTAACTGTCTATATATTGTCAGAGGAAATTTTCCTGAATATATTAGACAAATTCCGGTCTGTCTAAACCTTTTGAACTATGACTTGCCCAGTTAACATTTGGAAAGTTAAAATCCCTAGTAAGACAACCTTATTTGACCTACAGATGGCAGCAGTCTCCTTTAATTCCCGACGACTGTTTGGGGCCTCTAGTACATGCTCAACAAGGTGATCTTATTTTTTTTTCTCAGCTCCACCCATATAGCCTCATTAGCCAATCTGTCCATAATGTCACCTCTGACCATTGCCATGACATTCTCCTTAACCAATAACTCAACACCCCCTCATCTTTTACTCCCATTTCTAATTTTCTTGAAGCACTTATACCCTGGAATGTTGAGCTGCCAGTCCTGCTCCTTCTTAATCAAGTTTTCATAATGGCTTCAACATCTCAGTCACATGTTTATCCATGACACAGTTCATCTGTCTTACCTGACAACCCTCTAGCATTAAAATACTCCTTCCTCACTCCTTGTCTTTCTCCTGTCTCTAACACTTATCACCCTTCATACCAACTTCAAACCTCTCACCTGCATAGAATTCCAGTCCTCTGCCAATCTAAATCTACCCATGAACCTGTCTGTAGGGATGTTCATGAATGCTCCCCGCACCATTTTCTCTGCCACAAATTCATTTGGCTTGGCTTCCAATTTCTGAGCTCATTAGCACATGCTACAGGTAATAATCCAGAGATCACTACCCTTGAGGTCCATTCTTTCAACCTCTTACCTAAATACATATACTCATTGCACAGGACCTCATCACTTACTCTACCTATGTGGTATGTACCAATGTGTACAATAACCTCTGGCTGTTCGCTCTCTACCTTGAGAATGTCTCCAATTGCTTAGTAACATTTTTGACTCTGGGAGGCTACACACAATTCCAGTGTCTCTTCCGAAGCCACATAGCCTCATTCTGCCTGCCTTCACCCTTACCTTCTGAGCCTCCAAGCCAATCACTGTATCATTGACCTGATTGCAGCTGCTAGCCCCGAAATGTTATTTCTCCCAATAGCATCCAAATCAGTATAGCTGTTGGTGAGGGAAATGGCCACAGGAGAATCCTTCACTGCCTGCTTACTTCCCTCACCTCTCCTGTGGTCACTCATCTATCTGATAGTGGTTCCTTAGGTGTGACTACTTCAGTGAATGATGCTCTCAGCATCCAATTGCAGCTCCAGTTCCATTACATTGTCTATAAGGAGCTGCAGCTGGATGTACTTCCCACAATTGTAGTATAGTCAGCAGGGCAGCAGTGGGAGCACAAGGATCATCGACTTCCCACATCTAGCAGGAGGAACATTTCACTGCCTTGACCACTGTATCATGTAAAGTCTAATGATTTTATTTACTTGGGATATGTTTCCTTAATTTGAGCACCTTTTAATGTTGAAGTGCCCTGCTGTTAGGCTAGATTGGAAATGACCTTAAGCTGATGGTCTTGTGCCAACTTCCAGCTTTTGTCAATTGGTCCTGGTATTGAGACAGTTTTGGGAAATGAAGAACAGAAGAGAATTAGGTGCTGTGGTTCCCAAATTAATAGCAATGTTTTATAATAATTTTGAGCTGGAATATTGATTCCATCTGCAAATCTTTTTTTTTAACTTTATTTAAAATTTTATGACATGAATAAAATAAAAATTACATTTAGAAATAATAAAAAATAAGATAATAAAAATTAGAATACTACATCATTAAATTACACAAATTAACCCCCCCCAATAATTATAACACAACATTAATCATCTAATTTAAAATTAGTCCAACCCTCCCCCCCAAAGTAAAGAGTAAAGAATTAATTAACAATGTTGTAAATAAAATAGAAAAAACCCCACTTACAAAAAAAAGGATAAAACTTAACAACAACAAAAAATTACTAACAACAAAAAAAATATCAATACTAAAATAATACCCTTAAACATATATTTAAATCAAACAGTTGGATAATCATGTTGAGGAACTTTGGGGGGCATCCGATGCGCTCTAGTATTTGCCAAAGCCCTTTCCTGCTCACGGTGTCAAAGGCTTTGGTGAGGTCAACAAAGGTGATGTAGAGTCCTTTATTTTGTTCTCTGCACTTTTCTTGGAGCTGTCTGAGGGCAAAGACCATGTCAGTAGTTCCTCTGTTTGCGCGAAAGCCGCACTGTGATTCTGGGAGAATATTCTCGGCGACACTAGGTATTATTCTATTTAGGAGAATCCTAGCGTGATTTTGCCTGCAATGGAGAGCAGCGTGATTCCCCTGTAGTTTGAGCAGTCTGATTTCTCGGCTTTGTTTTTGTACAGGGTGATGATGATGGCATCACGAAGGTCCTGAGGCAGTTTTCCTTGGTCCCAACAAAGCTTGAAAAACTCATGCAGTTTGACATGCAGAGTTTTGCCGCCCCCCTCTGGGGGGATTCCATCCATACCTGCTGCTTTGCCACTTTTCAGTTGTTCACTTGCCTTATATGTCTCATCCTGGGTGAGGACCTCATCCAGCTCTAGCCTTAGGGGCTGTTGAGGGAGCTGGAGCAGGGCGGAATCTTGGACTGAGCGGTTGGCACTGAAAAGAGGTTGGAAGTGTTCTGACCATTGGTTGAGGATGGAGATCTTGTCGCTGAGGAGGACTTTGCCGTCTGAGCTGCGCAGCAGGCTTTGGACTTGGGGTGAGGGGCCATACACAGCCTTTAGAGCCTCGTAGAAACCCCTGAAGTCCCCAATGTCCGCGCTGAGTTGGGTTCGCTTGGCGAGGCTAGTCCACCACTCATTTTGGATCTCCCGGAGTTTGCGCTGAAGATGGCTGCATGCGCGACGGAAGGCTTGTTTCTTCTCTGGACAGGACGGCTTTGTAAGGTGAGCCTGGTGGGCAGCTCACTTCTTTGCCAGCAGCTCCTGGATTTCCTGGCTGTTATCGTTGAACCAGTCCTTGTTTTTCCTGGAGGAGAAGCCCAGTACCTCTTCAGTGGATTGCAGTATGGTAGTCTTCAGCTGATCTAGAGCGCATCGGATGCCCCCCAAAGTTCCTCAACATGATTATCCAACTGCACGAAAACCAACAAGGTCGGGTCAGATACAGCAATGAGCTCTCTGAACCCTTCTCCATTAACAATGGCGTGAAGCAAGGCTGTGTTCTCGCACCAACCCTCTTTTCAATCTTCTTCAGCATGATGCTGAACCAAGCCATGAAAGACCTCAACAATGAAGACGCTGTTTACATCCGGTACCGCACGGATGGCAGTCTCTTCAATCTGAGGCGCCTGCAAGCTCACACCAAGACACAAGAGAAACTTGTCCGTGAACTACTCTTTGCAGACGATGCCACTTTAGTTGCCCATTCAGAGCCAGCTCTTCAGCGCTTGACGTCCTGTTTTGCGGAAACTGCCAAAATGTTTGGCCTGGAAGTCAGCCTGAAGAAAACGGAGGTCCTCCATCAGCCATCTCCCCACCATGACTACCAGCCCCCCCACATCTCCATCAGGCACACAAAACTCAAAACGGTCAACCAGTTTACCTATCTCGGCTGCATCATTTCATCAGATGCAAGGATCGACAAAGAGATAGACAACAGACTCTCCAAGGCAAATAGCGCCTTTGGAAGACTACACAAAAGAGTCTGGAAAAACAACCAACTGACAAACCTCACAAAGATTAGCGTATACAGAGCCGTTGTCATACCCACACTCCTGTTCGGCTCCAAATCATGGGTCCTCTACCAGCATCACCTACGGCTCCTAGAACGCTTCCACCAGCGTTGTCTCCGCTCCATCCTCAAAATTCATTGGAGCGACTTCATCCCTAACATCGAAGTACTCGAGATGGCAGAGGCCGACAGCATCGAGTCCACGCTGCTGAAGATCCAGCTGCGCTGGGTGGGTCACGTCTCCAGAATGGAGGACCATCGCCTTCCCAAGATCGTGTTATATGGCAAGCTCTCCACTGGCCACCGTGACAGAGGTGCACCAAAGAAGAGGTACAAGGACTGCCTAAAGAAATCTCTTGGTGCCTGCCACATTGACCACCGCCAGTGGGCTGATATCGCCTCAAACCGTGCATCTTGGCGCCTCACAGTTCAGCGGGCAGCAACCTCCTTTGAAGAATACCGCAGAGCCCACCTCACTGACAAGACAAAGGAGGAAAAACCCAACACCCAATCCCAACCAACCAATTTTCCCCTGCAACCGTGTCTGTCTGTCCCGCATCGGACTTGTCAGCCACAATCGAGCCTGCAGCTGACGTGGACTTTTACCCCCTCCATAAATCTTTGTCCGCGAAGCCAAGCCAAAGAAGAAAGAAAGAAGAAATCAAACATAATACATGTATTTAACAAATGAAATCCACTTTAAAACTAAGTTCAAATATTAAAATCATATATCAACCACATATCTGTTATACAAAAATCATAATTAATAATACATAAATACAGAATTTCCATTAATACCAAGTTTCCTTTATAATTCATCGAGAGAACAAAAACATCCCTTAGAAAAACAATCAAATAAACTTCTTATTCCCTTCCCCTCCCCTTATATATAAAAAGAAAAAAAAGAAAAAAGTTCAAACTCTTATAAAATTCTCCATATCCTTCATTTATAACATCTTCAAAATTCTCTATCAAAATTAACAATTTTATAAAACTCTTCTCCCTCAATGTATTTGTACTTAATTTTCTTCTTTTTCTTCTTATCATCTTTCCCCTCATCTTCCTCTTCATCTAATTCAACATCCTCAATTTTTGACTTATTATCTTCTGTGACATCATCCTCTTAAAAAAGAAAGAAAAAAGAGAAACCCCCCCCCAAAAAGAGAAAAAAAAGGAGAGGAAAAAAAAAACCCTAATTCCCTCTTTATTACAATCAGAAAACAAAAAGAGTTTAAAAAAAAAATTATTTATTAAAAAAAATAATAATAAAAAAAACAGGTCGGAGGTCACAACTATCTCCTCCTGTTTAAACCGCCTGAAGCGGTAACTCCCCCAAAATATTGGGTGTGAGATAACTCACAGATAGCTGATGAGTTCTGGAAACTAGTGCCCACCCAGTTCCCTCTCCCAACTCCCATTTCATTAAACTATCATCATTGTTTAAAATACTTAAACTCTTCTCAAAAAAAATGATAAAAGATTTATTATTCTAAATCAACGTTACCACTTCGGTCACCATTGCTTCCATTTCTTTTAAAAATCTGGATCCCACCTTACATCTCTACGCTCTTTGGAGACCTTGAAGGACTACATCGTTCCTGAAACTGCATGATTGGTAGAGACTGAGCAAAGTCCATAACCTCTTTAGGATTGTCAAAGAACTTTGGCTAATTTCCATCCTAAAAAATCTTCAGTACCACAGAATACCTGAATGTTGCCTTGTGTCTTTTTTTCCACAACCGTTCTTTCACAGAATTAAATTCGTGTCATTGAAACATAATTTCTTGACTCAAATCTTGATAGAAGAAAACAGGATTATTCTGAACCATCAAAGGAGATCTATTTTGCTGGGCATTTCTAATAGCCGTACGTAAAATTGTCTCTCTGTCACAATAGTTTAAACAACGGATCAAAACAGATCTCGGATTCTGTCCTGAAAAAGATTTTCTTCTTAAAACTCTATAAGCACGTTCCAGTATTAAACCTTCAGGGAATTTATCCTGTCCTAACACTCGTGGAATCCATTCAGTAAAAAATTTTCTTGGATCTGGTCCTTCTATCCCTTCTGGCAAACCAACAATTTTCACGTTGTTCCGTCTAGATTGATTCTCCAAATAATCAACCTTTTTTGCTAAATTTTTATTTTGGATCTGCAATGTTTCAGTTATTCTCTTTTCATCTTGCAGTTGATCCTGTGCATCAACTAAACCTTGATCACACATTTCAAATCTTTCAATGGTTTCAAGCTTAAAAGCTCCATTAATGACTTCCGCCATCGCATTAATCTTGGAAATAAACAGGTTCACAAAATTAGCTAAGTGACTCGATACAGAATATATCTTATTTTCAAGATCCTTTACAGACATTTCAACAGAAGTAGATTCAGGCATAATGGGGTCTTGCTGTATCTTAGAGACCACGGGATCTTCTGTCCCTTCCCTTAATTTAGTATCTTTTCTAGCAGTTTGACTTCGTATAAAAATCCCTCTCAAAGTCCCCCCAGCAATGCCAGGAGACTGAAGATCAGAGTTATCTTTAAGCCAAATCTCTTTAATCATCTTCACTGAATCGATGTCTGGAAAAACCGTTGTAATTGAAGATGCATTTTGCAGTGCCACCACTGCAGCAGTCGAATGACAGCTCTTTAACTCTCCAGCTGGTGGCGCCCCAGCTGATTCAACTGAGTAACAGCACTCACAGTGGCCGTTGTGTGAAATACTGGCACCCGTCCAGCTCTTTGGTCTGAAAGCTGTTGAATGTGACCTTCAAAGAGCCTCACCGGCTTAAAACAGAGTTTCAATGCCGAACTCTGTACGTCTTTCTCTGGATCCATTCTACGCTGAGTCCTGGCTTCTTGTAAACAAGTAGGCTCAGACAATTTCGGAAAATTTAGTTTTTTAACAGTCTGTTGATGTTTTCTTTTACCTTTTTTTTGCATATAAACCATTAGGCACTAATCCAACACCTCTTATTATTTATAAACTTTTAAAAGAACTTTAACGGGCACTTAAAGACAAAACAATAAATCAGAGTCAGGAAGGCACATCTGTTCCCTATGCCATCTTGCCACGCTCCCCCATCTGAAAATCTTATTTCACATATAACTTGTCATTAATCTAAATTTTGGCTGTAATTTCCACATTGAAGGAAAGTCAGATGCATTGCCCTTACTGAATTTAATGGTTTGGTTTCATTTTTTAGACATTTGCCCTCATTAGTAATGTCTTATTCATTCACAATATAATTGTGCTCCCAGACCAAATCCCTGTTTATTTATGCACAAATTTTATTTTTCTTATATAGCATGGTAGCAACTGATTCTGGCTATTTAAACCCATGCTTCCCAATTGCACTCAAATTAATCTACAACCCCATAACCTTTGGAGGGTGGGAGGAAACGGGAGCACCCAGAGGAAACCCACGCAGTCAAGGCGAGAACATACAAACTCCTTACAAACAATGCCAGGTTTGAACCTGGGTCTCTGACACTGTAATAGTGTTGTGCTAACCATCTGCCCAAATTGTTAATGTATTATTTGTATGAGGATATGGCCCATCTGAATGTCTAATTAGATTACTTTTTGTGTGGTCAAATCAGCTGCAGTTTGAGAAAAGCTGTTTCAAGCAGTTTTGTTTCATGTTGCTTATTTGGTGTTCTGTTGTATATGAGTGATATCTTTATCCACTTGCTTGGTCAAATATTCATTTCTTTTTCATGCTACCATATATGTTTCCCGTTTGCTCCAATTGAATCCTAAATATGAATAGCAGGCAGTCCATGATTAACATGACGGAAATTAAACTGAATTACACCATAATGTATTTTTATTTTGATCTTCTAGCTTTATGTGGTGTCCCAATTTAAGATACTGATTTCGCTTTTGGGTAAGTGAAAATTAAATGTTAAAGTTATACCTTTGAATCCAATCATAGCTTTCTTATGTTTAGCTGTTGTTTGCTTAACTGTAATTCTTAAAATAAGATGGATGGGTGATTTTGTAAAAGGAGTCATGTATAATAATTCATTTGCTTCATTAACTTGAAAAAAAGTTCCATATTTTGTATTGACAAAATTTTCACCTCCATGGATAGTAACCAAATCCATCACAGACTCCAATCTCCCATCTATTGAAGACTTCCTTGTAAGGCGCTGCCTCAAGAAGGCAGCTAACATCTTAAAGAACCCCCATTACCTTGGACACAACCACTTCTCGCTGCTTTTTTTAGGAAGAAGGTGCAAAACTCTAAAGACTAGCGCCACGAGGTTGTTTCCCATGGCTATCAAGCTCTTGAATCTCCTCTTACTACACCAATCAGAAAATACCCTGAACTCTCAAAAACAGACTATTGTAACACCACTTTTTTCTTGCACTGTGGTGACTGAATATTTTCTATCTTTTGTATTATCACTATTTAATTTAATGTGTACTATTGTATTTTCTGAAGTACCTGTCTTACTGTAGTGAGAATTTATTTGTATATGTATTTGCACAATGTCTATGATTACCCCTCCATAAATCTTCGTCCGCGAAGCCAAGCCAAAGAAGAAGAATGATAAGCTCATCACTCCTTATTTCAAATTGTCAGGTGGGAGTCTCCACAGAAGATCATCATCTTTCATTCTTTTATTTTGCTAAATAGATGCTAAGAAATAAATTAGGCAAGTTGAGACACAAAACTACCAGTAAGGTAACCCTGTTTCTGCCAAGGAAATAAATGTCATGTCTTTTGTTCAGGTGAAGAGATAAGACAAGCCAGAGTATAATTTGGTGGTGCATTTATGCAAAAGTGAGATGCAAGAATGTGAAAATATGATGCATACATTACTCAAGATTGTTACCGCACAAAGGTGATTACATTTGAATGGTCTGCTTAATCCTGTTTCCCATATTTCTTTCACCTTCCTGGATCTTGAATCATTTGCTATGTTTACCCATTTGTTTGCATCATTGGCACAAGGAGATCAGTTCTACTACTACAATCTTGTATCTGTAATCAATCATAGAATTACTGAATCAGGAAAAAGTTGGAGTGCAGGAGGAGGCCGTTTGACCCATCAAGCCTGTGCCGAATCTATCCAAGAACTAGCCTCTGCCCCACTCCCGAAAGTCTTTGTGTTCCTTTTCTTTGAATTCCCTATGGATTCCACCATAGAATCTGCCTCCACTGGCCTTAGATCAATGTTCAATGTTAATTTATTGCCATATAATGTGCAGATTCACATAATTCTTTCCTTCAGCCAAACAAATACTGTACATAAGATATACTTACTACAATAGTAAAAATTTTAATTAACACAAATGCAAATCGGAAAAGGAGATGATAAATATCAAAATGTTAAATATCACAGTTACAGTTAGTGCAAGAAAGCAAAAATTACTTTTCAGTACCGCAGACAGATCTTTTGGTGGTCCTGGATAGTTTGTGTTTCAGATTACAATAGTACGGGCAGATTCAAGAGCTTAATTGTTGGATGAAAAACTGTTATCCTGTTCTGGAATTAATCCAGATCCTAACTGCTCACTACATTTATATAAAAAAAAAGATTTTTTCTGTATCACTTCTGATTCTTTTGTCAATCACATTTAAATCTTTTGGTTTTTGAGTGTACTGGTGGAAACAATTCCTCTTTTGTATAAAGCTTTTGTGAATTTATAGACTTTTTCTCAGATCCCTTCTTGGTCTCTTCAGTCTGCAGAACAGTCCAATCTTTTCCTGTTAATCCACATAATGAAAGTCTGTTGTCCCTCAATAAATTGATAAATTTCTTCCAATTCTTCTCCAAAGTCTTCATATCTTTTCTAAAATAGAGAGTCCAAAACTGGACACAGACTCCAGTTGTGCTCAAATAAGTTTTTTTTCTGCATTACTTCCTTGCTCTTCAACTCCATTCCTCTTTGTATAAATTTTATATACATTTTTAAAATCTAGGATCCTCAGCTATTTTCACTATTTTCTCAGCTGTCATTTTCAACAATGTTCACATTTATCCCAGATATATTTGTTCTTGTTCCCTTTTAGAATTGTCCTCTGTCATGTGCATGCAAGTTCAAGTGATTAATATAAAGAACAGTGGGCCATGTTCCAACCACAGTGCAACACCACTATCCCCTTCCATCTCATCCAAACAATAAAATGGAAGTGAAAAATAGTTTTCTCATGTCACTTGGCCAATGTTCTATCCATTATGCACTGCTTCTTTTAGTTCACGGGCTTCAATCTGAATGAAAGCCCATATATAAAATGCACTTTCTTATTCTTATTCACTACTTCCTCATCAAAAGACTGACCAAGGATGTTGCCTTTTCATTCCTGGAGCTATTCTAGTAATTATCTCTTATTAGAGATTATATTCAGTAATTATCCTCCAGTTTCTTTACCTCCTTTCTGAATGAATGTAGTATTACAATTGAGGCCAAAATCTTTTATAAGGATTCAACATAATTTCTTGCTCCCTACATTTCTACTCATGAGGCTCAGGATACCTTGTGTTTAACAAATGGCACTTTCTTCTTGCCTGGCCATGTCCAAAGTTTCAGAATCAGAAACCCACACATCCTTCCCTACACACGGTTTAGGACAGGGAAGGCCAACCTTTTAATTTTCAATTTAGACATATAGCATTGTAACAGGCCATTTCGGCCCACGAGTCCCTGACACCCAATTAACCTACACCTCTGTTACGTACTTGTGGGCTGAAACGGCCTGTTACTGTGCTGTATGTCTAAATTAAAAATTAGAAGGTTGGCCACCATTGCTTTAGAGTAATGCTACATAAGCAATAGAGCAGTACAGCACAGGAGTGGGCCCATGTGTCTGAATGGAATATGATGTCCAAATCAGACTGAATATCTGCAGCTTGCACCTGATAGATATCCCTTCATGTTCATGTAGAAGACTCTTAAATGCTACTATTGTATCTACTTCCACCACTACTCTTAACAGCCCATTCATTACAGGCAGTACCTCTCTCTGTGTAAAATATTATCCATGCACATCACCTTAAACTTTTTCCCCTTCACCTTAATGTGTGTACAAGTTTTTCCTTTGTCCTGGGGAAAAGATTCTGAATTCCCACCCTGTCAATGCCTTTCATAATTTTATAAACCTCTATCATACCTTCTACACTCCAGAGAAAACAATCCAAGTTTGTCCAATCTCTCCCTATAACTCATGCCCTCTAAATCAGGCAACATCCGAGTAAGGCTTTTCTGTACACATTCCAAAGACTCCACGTCTTTCCTGTAATGGGGCCACCAAAATTGCACATGGTATTCCAAGTGTAGCCTACCCAAAGTATTTATTTTTGGCTGCAACCAAGCAAACGTAGATTCGAGATGATGATCTCCTTATTTTTATACTCACTTTCCTGCCCAATGAACTAAGCATAGCTAAAGCCACTTTTACTGCCCTGTCTACTTGTGTAGAAAGTAATTACATAGTTAATAGTGCCTTTTTCTTTCTGCCACATTGATACGATTTTCATATTTATTATCAATTCAAACAACAAACTTTACAGTAATTCAAAAGTAAACATCTGCTTGAGAGGAGAAATCTAAAGTTAAAAGACAATTATGTTGGAGATACTCAGTGACTCAGGCAGCTGATGAAAGCATAATTTGTATGAAACATTAATTTTATTTCTTTTGTAATTGATGCTGTCAGACCCAAGAATCTCCAGAACTTTTTTTTGTTTTGAACATTTTTTTTCCCTCACTTTTCTGGAAGCACTGGTTTCATTTGGGGAAAGGTAAGATTCTACTTGCCTCTTACTTCGGCACCTCTGGTGAGATGCTGCCATCACATAGATCGTTCCTTCCCTTTCAGTCAAAGTTCAAATTTATTGTCAGAGTACATGTATGACATCGCATACAACCCTGAGATTCTTTTTCTTGTGGGCCAGGCAGAATTAGTGTAAAGTATATTTCAAGAAAAATATGTATATATAAAAAGAAAAATGTAAACAAAGAAATGTAGATAAACTGACTTTGCATATACAGAAAAAAAATCAACAATAAATAATGTGCAAATTAAGAGTCCTTATCTGAGTCTCCGATTGAGTTTGTGGTTGAGGAGTCTGATGGTGAAGGGGTAGCAACTGTTCCTGAACTAGGTAGTGCGAGTCTTGTGGCCCCTACACCTCTTTTCTGATGGCAGCAGCGAGAACAGAGCATGTTCTCTGGATGTTCATGGATCCTTGATGATTCCACGAAGATGATGATAGTGGGGAGAGTGTTGCCTGTCATGTACTGGCTTGAGTCCACTACCTTTTGCAGGGCTTTCTACTCGCAGGTATTGATACCCATATATCAGCTCGCGATGCAGCCAGTCAGCACAGTTTCCGCTCAACATCTGTGGATGTTTGTCCAGGTTTTCGATGTCATACTGAACCTCTGTAAACTCCTGAGGAAGTAGAGGTGCTGACGTGCTTTCATGATGACATTAGTATGTTGGGCCCACGAAAGGTCCTCCGACATAGTGACTCCCAGGGATTTAAAATTGCTCACCCTCTCCATCTCTGATCATCCAATGATCACTGGATCGAACACACCTCTGGTTTTCCGTTTACGATCAACTCCTTGGGTTTTGGTGACACTGAGTGAAAGATGGTTGTTAGTACACAATTCAGCCAAGTTTTCAATCTCCTTCCTGCATGCTGACTCATTGCCCCTTTTTTATGCAACCCATCACTATGGTATCATCAGCAAATTTATAATTGGGGTTGTCATACCGAGCCATGAAGTGTAAACCAAGTAGAGCAAGGGTCTAAGTATTGCAGCCATGTAGTGCTCCGGTGCTGATGAAGATTTTGGAAATGTTCTTGCCAATCTGCACTGATTGGGGTCTGGAGGTGAGGAAATCCAGGATCCACTTCACCCAGGTGAAGTGAGACCCAGGTCTTGGAGTTTGCTGATCTGTTTCAAGAGATGATGATGGGTTCAGCATCAAAAGAACCATTCCTTGTATGACACAGCACATGATTAACCCTTTGATCATCAACATCACTGACCCCTTTTTCAAGCAAATGTAGGAAATTTAGCACCCATCCTCCTCCCTCTCCACTGGCTAGGGCTCTAAGCACTCCAGGTGAAGTACCAATCTACCTCTCAATTCGGTACTGTGCTTGTAGACCATTATATAGTGTCTCCTTCATTAGAAACATCCAAGAGCAAACTGGCTGATTAGTTTTTGAGCACTTCACAGATTCTGCTGCATTGGAATGGACTGAAATCATCAGTATGTATTAATGTATACAGAATAAAAATGACATTTTTAACCAGTTGGAAAAATATAGGCAGTAGGAGATCAATACCAATGAAATCTTTACATACTAGGGGAAAAGGTTTCTAATAACATTTAAATATTTTTTCTTTCCCTGCAGAAAATAATGTTTACGTTCATGATTTACTCACATTCCAACAAATTACAGTGGTCGCAAAGGCCAAAGGTGCCAGTCTCTTCTCATGCGATTTGAAGGTAAGAGGCAGATGGCAGACAATATTATTTCTTGTACCCTGAGGGATGCAGAAAATCTTGATAATAATTCTAAAAATTATGATGATGTGCACAATTTATTTTTTAGTAGGCCAGGTGGATAATATGAGAGCATTTCCATGCATGTTTCTTGATTGAAATTTCTTTCCCATCTCCCTCCCACCTGGTAGATTTCAGATTTATTGTCAGAGTACATACAATACATGACATCACATACAACCCTGAGATTTTTTTTTCCTGTGGGCGAGGCAGAATTACCACTTATTGGTAGTGCAAAGAAAAAAATGACTCAATGAACACATGAAAACAAATTTTAAAAAATTTAGATAAACTGTGAAATACAGAGAGGGGAAAAATCAATGAAATGCAAGAGTCCTTAAATGAGTCCCTGATTGAGTTGAGTCTGATGGTGGAGAGGAAGCAGCTGTTCCTAAACCTGGTGGTGTGAGTCTTGAGGCACCTTTCTCTCTTTCCTATGGCATCAGTGAGAACAGGGTGTGTTCTGGATGAAGTGGATCCTTGATGATTGCTGCTGCTCTCCGACAGCACCGTTCCCTGTAGATGTTCTCAATAGTGGAGAGGGTTTTGTCTGTGATGTGCTAGATTGTGTCCATGACCCTTTGCAAGGCTTTACGCTCAGGGGTACTGGTGTCCCCATACCTGACTGTGATGCTGCCAGTTAGCACACTTTTCACCCTACATACATCTGTAGAAATTTGTCAGGGTTTCTGGTGTTATGTTTGAAAAAAGATGAAAATCACTCTCCATTCCACCTAACATTTTGCTAGGGTACATTTGCCCCACCCGGTAGCTTGGCCTTTGAAGATTTTAAACAGTACTAATTTTATGGTAATAATGACAGTGAGTTTATTGTCATAAACATTGTACAATGTACACATGCACCAACATATTTACTCGGTGCAGCAAGCAGGTAGTTGTAAAAAAAAACTCGTAATAAATTTAATTGAATTAAACAAGGCAATAAATGCAAAGATAGATAATATTCACAGTAATCCACTGCAAAAGAAAAATGAGTGAGGAGAGAGAAACAAGGACAGAAGTAAAACAGAGTGCCCACTCCAAAGGTTGGGAAATAAAAGGAGAGGCAAATAGGCCCAGAGTACAAATGACACAAAGGCAAACTTAAGGGTTTTGTTTCTTATTTCACAAAGCATTTTGAAAAAGGCAATTGAGCTAACTGCACAAATGAGAAGCGAATGGGTATGATTCTGGTAATGTTGGAGGGGATCAAAGCTGGAAACTTAATGTTGAGGGATATTTGACTTTTTAGAAGGACAGGTGAGAAAGAAAAGAAGATTGAGATGTGGTTAAAGGAGGACAAGTACTGTAGTAACAGGATGATAGGAATAGGAGGAAGAGAGGTATGTGGAGGTTGCTATATTAGTCAAAGAAGTTATCACAGTGGTCTTAGAATATTGCCAGAGAACCACTGTATGAGGCAGTGTGGGTGGTAATCAAGAAACAAAAAGGAGTCACCTTGATGGGAGTATACTATCAGTCACCAAATAATCACTGGGAACTAGAGAATCAAATATGCAGAGAGATTACTGATGTCTGTAAAAAAAAAAAAAAAAAAAGTAGCATTGCTGTTATTTAAGTAATTTCACCTTCCCCAACATTGACAGGAAGTGCCAAATTTTGGGGGAATTGGGTGGAATGAATTTTTTACGTGTGTCCAGGAGAATTTTCTCCAGAAATATGTGGATAGCCCTAGAAGGGAAGGGCAGTATTACTACTGCCAAAAAGCTGCCATCATCATCCCAGTACCCAAGAGGGCATCAACAACAGGCCTCAATGACTACTACCCTGTGGCACTGGCCTCCACCATTGTGAATTGCTTTGAGCATCTGGTGATGGAACACATACCTCCCAGAGATGCTGGACCTATTTCAATTTGCCTATAGATGAAACCATTCCACAAATGATACTACAGCCGTGTCCCTTCACTCTGTCCTGGCCCACCTAGAGAACAACACCTCATATGCCAGGCTGCTGTTCATTGACTTCACCTCAGTGTTTAATATGATCATTTCCCAGGGGCTGGTGGAGAAGCTGTCCTTGCTGGGACTCATCACCCCCCCCCCCCATAACTGGATTCTGGACTTCCTAAAAGAAAGACTAGACTGTCCAGGTGGGTAGCTGTACATCGAAGACTATTATACTGAACACTTGCACTCCTCAGGGATGTATGCTCAGCCTGCTCCTGTTCATGCTACTGAACCACAACTGCACTCCCTGATCCATCCAGCTCCAACAGTGCCATCAAGTTTGCAGATAACAACAGTAGCTGGTCTCATTAGCAACAATGATGAGTCGAACTGTAGAGAAGAGGTGCAAAATCTCGTGATATGGTGCGAGTGTAACAACTTGAGTCTCAACGTGAACAAGATGAAAGAGATGATCGTGGTCTTCAGGAGGACCAGGAACGACTTCCCTCAACTACACATCAACAACTCTGTAATGAAGAGTGGAGAGCACCAGTTCCTTAGAGTTCACTTAACTAGTGACCTATCGCAGACACTCAACATCTCCTCACTTGTTAGGAAGGCGCAACAGTAACTGCCCTTCCTGAGAAGATTAAAGTGGGCAAGGCTACTGGCCACCATTGTGTCAACCTTCCACAGGAGCTCTATTGAGAGCAATCTGGCCAGCTGCATTATAGTGTCTTATATTGCTGCAGAGAATGGATCGGAGGTCAATCCACGGGACCAAAAGGGTGGCAGAGAGGATCACTGGAGTCTCCCTTCCCCCCCCCCCCCAACCCCACCCCCCAATCAATGTGATCTACTGGGATCATTATCTGAAGAGGGTGCGCAAAATCATTGAGGACCCCTTTCACCCTGTAGACAGCATCTTTCAATTGCTCCGGTCAGGGAAGAGATCCAGGAGTATCAGCCAGCACCACTAGGCTGAGGCGCAGCTTCTTCCCACAGGCAGAGAGAATGATGAACGACCAAAGGAACTGCTCACATTAAAACCACCTGAGACTCCTATTCATGAAACATTATTTATTTGATTGTTTGTTTATTTGAATAATTGTCCTATTTGTATAGTTTGTCTGTATGTGTCTTGTGTGTGGTTAATTTTTTTGTTAAACTTCGACATTTTAATTTCAAGTTGTGTGTCTGAGTGTTTTGCACTGAGGACCGGAGAATGCTGTTTCATCTGGTTGTCCTTGTGCAATCAGATGACAATATATTTGATTTGACTCGACCTAATATTTGCAAATTCACTGCAAGCCTGGGACGTTTCTTCTGGCTAAGCTCAGTCTCTTTTGTCATTGTCTTTAACCAGCAGAAGAAATAGTGAAACCCTGAAATAGAGTTGGCTTGGATTTGATTAATTGTTCTATTATTTATAATTTAGAAAGGATTTGGTTGCTATGGTTCTATAGTTAAATGTACAATATCAAAGGCTAAAATTATTGAGGTAAATTTTGTGCAATTGAGAATCAATTAAAGAACTCTTTTTAAAATTCTATTAGCATTATGTAACAGTGTCGTATCAGTATTATATGTTATCCCATTTTCATGTACAAGTTTTGATCCAGAATAGGATATTGGGCTTCCAATGTGCTTGGTAACTTTGCATTCTATATTTTCAGCGATCCGATGGTGATGAGCTGGTTCTCAGTATGTGTGTAGCTGTAAAGAAGAAACTCCAGCTGTATAACTGGCGAGGCCGGGAGTTCCACGAAGCGCAGGTGAGTCTTTCTCAACTGAGGAAATTGCCAAGATAATAAGCTAACATTTAGTTGTGCTGCTCTGGGACTCAGTTCTTTTACTATACCAGATCCCCATAACTTTCAATTTTTTGATCTTTCAAGAACATATCGCTTCTTCTCAATAATCCTCCAGGTAGAGAATCGAAGGCACTAGGGCTAAGCTGTAGGTGAAGTCAACTGGTCAATATATTAATGAGGTCAATTGAAGAGAAAGAACACAAACAGGAATGTAAAAGTTGTGAAATTCAAAATTGTAGGAAGTACCCAGCAATTGAGGCTGTGTGACTGTGGTCAGAAAAATTGAGCCATATTCACAGATGAATAACCTGTGACATAATTGACCAGTTCCAATACAAGCACACAAAGCGAGTTACCTGAAGTAGTAGAATTTGTAGAGTCTCATTTGTCAACCTGAAAGAAGTTTTCCTCAGACTCTGGTAGGATTTTCAGCTATCTCTTTTGCTTTAATCTCATCTTTAATAAGGTGTTAACCAAATGCATTTTCCACAGATACTGCCTGATAGTTTCACTGGATGCGGCCTTTAATTTACTGATTTCTATCTCCTTCCCTTTTTAAGTAAAGGAATAACAGTTGCTGTTTTCCAATCTAATGCAACTTTCCATGAAACTATGGAAAAATTAAAATCAACGAATCAACTATCTCTCTCGTCTCTTCAAAGACGATATGATAGAGGAGTCACGTGATGGAGTAGTGGCCGGTCAGGGAACTCCAGCCTTCTCCGGAAAAGTTGAAAAAAAAACACACAAAACACAAAGGTACAAGAATAAAAATTAAAACAAAGTAAAAGTAAAGGTGAGAAGAAAATGGCAGCGAAGAGAGAAAAGTCGAAAGCAACGGGAAGAAGAGAAGAAGAAAGAACGTTGGAAGAAGAAGGTGAAGGCCTTAGCTGTCTGAGGAGGCCCGCCGCGGAGAGAGAAGCCCGCTCCCTAAGATCAGTGGAAGTCCCGAGCTCGGGACTACAAAAATGGCTCGCGGAGCCAAGTAAAAGTGCGCGGTGCGCATGAAAAAAAAACACACTCACGGGAGGGGGGGAACAGCTGAGGAGTCGATCTCCACAGCTGAGAGTGACAGCTGCAACACAGCAACAGGAAGAAAACACAGAAAACAACGAGAACAAGAAAGAAGAGAGCAAAAAGAAAACAAGGAAACAACAGATGGCCAACCCAGAGGAAGAAGAAGAAGAACATAGAGAAATGGAAGAAGAAGGGAAAGGCAGGACAATGGATATATATTTAAAGAATATATGGAATCAGTAAAAGAATGGCAATTACAAGAATTTAATGAAATAAAAAGAAGAATTAAGAGTGCAGAAGAAAAAATGAATAAAATAGAGATGGTCATATCAGATATAGGAAAAAGAGTGGACAATATGGAAGAACGAGAAATAATCGTAGAAATGGAAGTAGAGGAGGAGTCACGTGATGGAGTAGTGGCCGGACGGTGAACTCCAGCCCTCTCCAGAAAAGTCGGGAAAAACAAAAGAAAACACAAAGGCACAGAAATAAAAGTTACAGAAAAGTGAGTATAAAGGTGGAAAGAAGATGGCGACAAAAAAAGAAAAATCGAAAGCAACGGTAAGAAGAGAGGAAGAGAAGACAAAGGAGGAAAAAGGTGAAGGCCTTACCTGTCCGAAGAGGCCCGCTGCGGAGAGAGAAACCCGCTCCCTCAGGTCGGTAAATAATGGACTACAAAAATGGCTCGCAGAGCCGAGTAAAAGTGCGCAACCGCGCATGCGCGATACTTCGCGCATGCGCGATGCGAATGACAAAAGACACACCGACGGGAGGGGGGACCAGCTGGGGAGTCGATCTCCACAGCCGGCAACGACAGCTGCAGAACACCTGCAGCAAGAAGAGACCACAGAAGACAATAGAAACAAGAAAGAAGAGGAGGAAAGGGCACCAAAGAAACAACAGATGGCCAACCCAGAGGAAGAAGAAGAGGAAGAGGAAGAGTACAGGGAAATAGAAGAAGAAAAGAAAGGCAAGGTAAAGGATATACTTGCTCTTATTAAAGGATACATGGAGTCATTTAAAGAATGGCAAACACAGGAATTTAAGGATTTAAGAAAAAGAATAAACAACACAGAAGAGAAAATAAATAAAATGGAGATGACCTTAACAGAAATGGGAAAGAAAATGGACAAGATGGAAGAGCGGGCAGTAGCAGCAGAAATGGAGGGAGAAGACTTAAAAAAGAAATTGGAGAAATCTAATAAAAAAACTAAAGAGACACAAGAACTACTAGCTCAAAAAATAGATACAATGGAAAATTATAACAGAAGAAATAACATAAAGATAGTGGGCCTTAAGGAAGATGAAGAAGGCAAGAATATGAGGGAGTTTATAAAAGAGTGGATCCCTAAGACCCTAGGATGTCCAGAACTACAGCAAGAAATGGAAATAGAAAGGGCACATAGAGTATTGGCCTCTAAACCACAACCACAACAAAAACCAAGATCTATTGTAGTAAAATTCCTAAGATATACTACAAGAGAAAAGGTACTGGAGAAGACAATGGAAAAAGTAAGAGAGGGCAACAAACCACTGGAGTATAAAGGGCAAAAAATCTTCATTTATCCAGATATAAGTTTTGAACTCCTAAAGAAGAGAAGAGTTCAATACAGCAAAGGCGATTTTATGGAAGAAAGGGTATAAATTTATACTAAAGCATCCAGCGATATTGAAAATATTTATTCCAGGACAACAAAACAGACTATTCTCGGATCCAGAAGAAGCATGAAAATTTGCAGAACAATTACAAAAATAGACTGAGGGAGGAAGACGGGTAATGAGAGTTAAAATGATCACGATTGATATGTATGTGGGTAAAGACAAAAATAGACTGAGGGATGAAGACGGGTAATGAGAGTAAAAATGATCACGATTGATATGTATGCGGGTAAAGAGGTATAAGAGTGAATAGAGACAATGAGCATACATGAATGCATCTGTACTTAGAGGAAAATATAGATAGTATAGACAAGAATTAATAAGGGAAGGTAATGGAATAGAGAGAATAAGGAGGGAATTAAAAGAGTGACCTTTGTGACATATGAAAAGTGAAATCTTTTCTGGGGGAGGCGGGGTGGGGGGAAATAGCGGTCACTGCAAAATCAGTTGACGCTTGCGAGTGGATTCGCAAATCCAAATGGAGAGGGGAGATGTGGTTGTCCGACAAGGGATAAAGGACAACTCAGGAGGTGAAGGGGACATTGGGGATAAATAAGATAGAAATAGGAGAATAAGGAAAATGTTGGATGTTGTAGGAATGTTGTCTTATAAAGAGTTGAAAATAAGAAAACAGAAATGGAAAAGGAGGAAAGGTAATGATGGAAAAACGGAAAGAGAAGATAAACAAAATATATATGTCTTTAAATATTAATGGAATACATAACCAAATTAAAAGGAAGAAACTACTAAATTTAAATGAATAAATGTATTCCATTAGAAAAAATAACATATAGGTTAAAAAATAATATTGAAATATTCGAACAAGTATAGGAGCCTTACATTAAATACAATAGCGAAAACCTACCGGGGACAAACATTACCTAAGTTGATGGAAGGGGAAGGAAAGAAGAGAATGGACTCAGTAGAATTTCTGGTGTAATTTTGTTGAATGACAACATTGTCTGACTGGCTTAATGCAACCTAGATTGTATACCTAAAATGGATGAGAGCGGGGGGTGGGGGGGTGGTTTGGGAGGAAAGTGGGGGGGGGAGAAAAAGTCACTGTATATGTGTGAAAAAGAAATAGTGTATATCATGGCTAATGTGATTTATGGTGTGAAAAATAAAAAAATAAAAAAAAAAAGAAATGGAAGTAGAGGACTTAAAAGAGAAATTAGAAGAATCTAATAAAAAAGTTAAAGAGGCACAAGAGCTGTTAGCTCAGAAGATAGATATAATGGAAAACTATAATAGAAGAAATAATATAAAGATAGTGGGCCTTAAGGAAGATGAAGAAGGCAAGAATATGAGAGAATTTATAAAAGATTGGATCCCCAGGGTCCTAGGAAGACCAGAATTACAGGAAGAAATGGAAATAGAGAGGGCACATAGAACACTAGCCCCGAAACCACAGCCGCAGCAAAAACCAAGATCCATTTTAGTAAAATTCTTAAGATATACAACAAGAGAAAATATATTGGAGAAAGCAATGAAGAAAATAAGAGAAGACAAAAAGCCACTGGAATATAAAGGACAAAAGTTTTTTTTCTATCCAGACATAAGTTTTGAACTCCTGAAGAAGAGGAAGGAGTTCAATACAGCAAAAACGATCTTATGGAAAAAAGGATATAAATTTATGTTAAAGTACCCAGCGGTACTTAAAATAGTTATTCCAGGGCAACAAAACAGACTATTCTCAGATCCAGAGGAAGCACGAAAATTTGCAGAACAACTACAAAACAAGCAGAGAGATGAAAACATTTAATGAGAGTAAAAATGACCACGAACTATTTTCTTTCTTTGGCTTGGCTTCGCGGACGAAGATTTATGGAGGGGGTAAAAAGTCCACGTCAGCTGCAGGCTCGTTTGTGGCTGACAAGTCCGATGCGGGACAGGCAGACACGATTGCAGCGGTTGCAGGGGAAAATTGGTTGGTTGGGGTTGGGTGTTGGGTTTTTCCTCCTTTGCCTTTTGTCAGTGAGGTAAAGGAGGAAAAATGACCACGAACTATATGTATGTGTGTATATGGGTTACGTGTGTATGTATATATGTGTGTACATGAGTGTATCCGTATTTAAAGGAAAATATATAGAGTATAGATAAGAATTAATAAGGGAAAGAAAGGGAAGGGAGGAAGTAAGGAGGGAATTAAGAGAGCGACCTTTGTAATATATGAAAATTAAAATCATTTCTGGGGTGGCTGGGTGGGGAGAAGTTACGGTCACTGCGAAATCAGTTGACGCTTGCGAGTGAATTCGCAAATCCAAATGGAGAGGGGAGATGTGGTTGCCCGACAAGGGATAAAGGGCAACTCAGGAGGGGGAGGGGAGAATGGGGTTAAAGAAATTTTAGATAGGAGAATAAGGGAAATGTTTGATGTTTTAGAAATGTTGTCTTATAAAGTGTTCAAAACAAGAAAGCAGAAATGGATAAGAAGGAAAAGTGATGATGGAGAAACGGAAAGGGAAGATAAACAAAGTATGAAATGGCTACGTTGAACTATATGACTTTAAATATTAACGGAATACATAACCAAAGCAAAAGGAGCACAAGAAATTAAAGAGAGATTGGGTAGGACATGTAGCAGCAGCGTCATATAATTCAAAAGCTAGAGGAGTAGCTATATTAATCAGTAAAAAATGTACCAATTAAAATAGAAGAGGAAATAATAGACCTAGCAGGGAGATATGTAATGATAAAATGTCAGATATATTCGGAGTTTTGGAATTTATTCAATGTATATTGAATGTCCACCTAACGAAGAAGATCAAAAATTTATGCAAGATTTTTTTTGAAGATAGCAGACACGCAAGGGAACATATTAATAGGAGAGGATTTCAACCTTAATTTGGATTCAAATATGGATAAAACTGGAGACAAAATTAACAGAAAGAACAAAGTAATCAAATTTATAATTAAATCGATGCAAGAAATGCAACTTTTGGATATATGGAGGAAACAACACCCAAAGGAAAAGGAATATTCATATTATTCGGGCAGACATAAAACATACTCAAGAATAGACCTATTCCTGTTATCAGCTCGTATGCAAGACAGAGTAAGAAAAACAGAATATAAAGCTAGAATATTATCGGACCATTCACCCTTGATATTGACAATAGAGTTAGAGGATATCCCTCCAAGAATGTATAGATGGAGATTAAACTCCATGCTACTTAAAAGGCAGGATTTTAGAGAATTCATTGAAAGACAAATTAAAATGTACTTTGAAATAAATATGGAATCAGTGAAAGACAAGTTTATACTATGGGACGCAACGAAAGCGTTCATCAGAGGGCAAATAATAAGTTATGTAACCAAGATGAAGAAGGACTACAATCAGGAAACAGAGCAGTTGGAAAGGGAAATAGTAAATATAGAAAAAGAATTAGCAATGAAGGAAGACACAACTAAACGAAGAGAATTGGCAGATAAAAAAATAAAATATGAAACACTACAAACATATAAGGTGGAGAAGAACATAATGAAGACAAAACAGAAATATTATGAACTAGGGGAAAAAACGCACAAAATTCTAGCATGGCAGCTTAAGACAGAACAAGCTAAGAGAATGGTATTGGCATCAAGGAAAAAAGACAAACAAATCACATATAATCCAACGGAGATTAATGAAAACTTTAGAGAATTCTATGAACAATTATACCAAACTGAAAACGAAGGGAAAGAAGACAAAATAGATGAATTTTTAACTAAAATTGAACTACCAAAATTACAAATAGAGGAACAAAATAAATTAACAGAACCATTTGAAATAGTAGAAATACAAGAGATAATAAAAAAAACTACCAAATAATAAAATACCAGGAGAGGATGGATTCCCAATAGAATTCTATAAAACATTTAAAGATTTATTAATTCCTCCCCTCCTGGAAGTAATCAACCAGATTGACAAAACACAAAGCTTACCAGATTCATGCAAAACAGCAATAATTACAGTAATACCAAAGACAGGGAAAGATCCACTCGCACCAGCGTCATATAAACCAATATCATTACTTAACACAGATTATAAGATAATAGCTAAACTATTAGCAAACAGATTAGCCGATTATGTACCTAAAATGGTAAATCTAGACCAAACTGGATTTATTAAAAAAAGACGGACAACAGACAATATTTGTAAATTTATTAACTTAATTCATGCAGTAGAAGGGAGTAAAGCGCCAACAGTAGCAGTTGCTTTAGACGCAGAGAAGGCCTTTGACAGAGTAGAATGGAATTATTTATTCAAAGTATTGCAAAAATTCAGTTTACCAGAGAAGTATATTAATTGGATTAAAGCATTATATAAGGGGCCATTGGCGAAAGTGACAGTAAATGGATATATATCAAAGCAATTTAACTTAAGCAGATCAACAAGGCAGGGATGCCCACTATCGCCCTTATTGTTCGCGTTAGCTATAGAACCACTAGCAGAATTGATAAGAACAGAAAATCACCATTCAGATGGCAAATGCAAGCAATAAGATACCTAGGTATACAAATGAATAAAAACCTCGGCCATCTATTTCAACTCAATTATTATCCACGAATGAAAAAATTACAGGACGACTTAGAGCATTGGAAAGATTTACCACTAACACTAATAGGAAGGATAAACTGTATTCAAATGAACATTTTCCCAAGGATGCAATGCCTATTTCAGGCATTGCCAATACACTTGACAGAGAAATTCTTCAAGGAGTTAAAGAAAATAATAAGGAAATTTTTATGGAAAGGGGGAGAAACCGAGGATAGCACTAGATAAATTAACAGAATGGTATAAACAAGGAGGCTTACAACTGCCAAACTTTAAAAATTATTATAGAGCCGCACAATTAAGATACCCATCAGATTTTTATCAAACAAGGGAAAAGCCAGATTGGACTAGATTAGAACTAGATAAAATAGGGGAGAAGATACCTGAACATATATTATATAAATGGGATGAAAAATTGGTACAACGTAGGAGTTCTCCAGTATTACATCATCTGCTCAATATTTGGAAGAAGATTCATGTAGAAAGGAATAAAACAAATTACCAATTACCAAAACTAATACTGACGCAAAATCAGTTAATCCCTTTTACAATAGATAACCTTTCCTTTAGAGAATGGGAGAAAAAAGGGATCAAAAGATTAGAAAATTGTTTTTCAGGAAATAAATTACTATCCTTTGAACAAATGAAGGATAAATATAATATAACTCAAGATACAGTGTTGGCATACTACCAACTGAGATCCTACTTGAAGGACAAATTGGGAAGCAGTCTGAGGTTACCAGAGGGAAGTAATTTTGAATATGTGATTACAGGTACAATGATAATCAAAAGATTTATAACAAATATGTATATTGAACTGCAAGAAAAGGAGAATGAGGAAACAAATGGTAAAACTAAACAAAAATGGGAACAAGATTTAAACATAAAGATAAAGAAGGAAACATGGGAGATGTTATGCTCTGGAACTATGAGAAATGCAATAAACACGAGGTTACGTATAATACAATATAACTGGATACACAGGCTATACATTACACCTCAAAAATTAAATAAATGGGACCCAACAGTATCTGACAGATGTTTTCGTTGTAAAAAAGAAATGGGAACAACAATTCATGCAATTTGGACATGTGAGAAAGTGGAAAAATTTTGGGAAGATCTAAACCAGATATTAAATAAAATTACAGAAAACAATATACCAAAAAACCCAGAGATCTTCCTCCTAAGTAACATAAAAAACAAAGAATTTGGACTTGATTTGGATGGTGCAGAAAAAAGATTTGTTATGATAGCTCTAGCCGTAGCAAAAAAATGTATTATGTCAACCTGGAAATTAGAAGATAACTTGAGAATACAACAATGGTATATAGAAATGAATAAATGTATTCCATTAGAAAAAATAACATATAATTTAAGAAATAATATTGAAATATTTGAACAAATATGGAAGCCATACATGAAACACAATAGAGAAAACCTACCGGGGACATCTACCACCTAAAATAACGAAAGGAGAAGGAAATGAAAAGAATTGACTCAGTGGAATTTCTTGTTTATTTTTATTGAATGACAACATTGTTTGACTGGTTTAATGTATCATAGATTCTGTACTTTAAATGAATGGGGGGGAGGTAGGGAGGGTGGGATGGGAGGAGGGAAGGGTGGGGAGAAAATGACACTATATATTTGAAAAGAAAAATGTATGTATCTTGATCAATGTGGTCTATGGAGTGAAAAATAAATTTTTTTTAAAAAAAAGACAATATGATGAAGTGCCTCCGGATCCTTGTTAGTCATTGTTCCAACAGTTTGCTTGGTACCACTTCCCTAGATTTTGCAATGTTCTTGGGTTATTCCCTCCCATTTCCTTTTTTACAGTTAATTCTGAAATGATACTTGTGTTCCCTGATGTAAAGACTGATGTAAGATGCCTGTTTAATTCATCTTCCATCTCCTTGTTTTCTGTTAGCAATTTCCTTGATTCACTTTCTATTAGACTAAAGCTCACTTTGCAAGTTCATTTTTAAAAATGTAAGTAAACTCTTAGTCTGATTTTATATTTCTGGGTAGCTCTTCTTGCGCTTTATTTTATTTTCCTTATTAATCTTTAAGTTATTCTTTGCTGCATTTTTTGTTCTGTCACATCTTCTGGTATGTCAACATGGAAACAGGCCCTAAAGCTCACTGTATCCAAATATCAAATATCTATTTGTACTAGTGTCATTTTGAGCATTTGGTTCATCCCCACTATACCAAAGTGTACATATTTCCTGAATATTATGAGTGTATCTGGCTTCAATATCCCCTTACCCCTTCAATCAGAACATTGCAGATTTCAGCTATCTTCTGGGTGAAACAATACTTTCTCAATTCTCCTCTAAACCTACCTCCCAACCTCATCCGAGTTGTTGGGTCTCTCCTTGGAACTCTACTTTCTTGGAGTGAATTGATTATGTGTATTCCAAAAGATCTCCTAAAATGTTTGCTGTAGTATCTTTATTGGCAGATCCCTTAACCTAACTTGGGAATTCACTTTTGCCAGCTCTGCTTTCATGACTTTGGGGCAGCACAGTTAGCATAACAGTTATCGCAACACTGTTACAGTGATATAGATTGGGGTTTAAATTTCTACGTTCTCCCTGTCTGCCCACCATCCAAAGACTTACTGGGGTATAGGTCAATTGGGTGTGTTACGAGCCCAGAGGACCCCAAAATCCAGCAGCAAAAGAAATTCACTAAAACAAATGGTTACTTTAACAAAAGTTGCTTTTAATTTTCTTTAAACGTAAAAACAGGATCAAACTTTAACTTATTACTATTAACTTAACTTAACCCCCTTCTAATTCTAAGCACACGTGTATGTAATGTGTATATGTTCAGGAAAGTTCTTCGATTCACGGTCCAATCTCACCTCACTCTTCCAAGTTCACCAGTATCAGGCAATTCTTATATTGTGCACAGAATTTAATATATTGAATTTTCACCAGGCTCTGGTGCTTAAAGTTAAATGGTTACCGCTGAGGAAGGTTCTTGTTGGTTTCAGAGAGATGTTTGTTGCTCATTGGGCACACACAAACTGATTTCCTCCGATCAGTCACCTCATGGTCTTGCCGAAGAAACTTGCCCCATCATGGGCTTTCCAAATGATAACCTCTTCTTCCAGGTCACCACAGAGTTCCTTTCGTTTCCCTTATTTCAAGAGAAACACTCTAGCCAGCCATTTCCCCTTGTAAGGACTACAAGGGTTTTCAACAGGCTGAACTCAGAACTCTCAGCATGTCTTCAAAATGCCTGCCAGCTTGCCATGTTGCAGCCTCAAAAGCTACTGTAGAACTGACACACTCTCTCTCTCTCTCTAAATGAGAAATCCTGTTTGTTTTTTTCTCGCTGCTTGTAAACACCAGAACACCTCCCCAAGGCTCCAAAACCCAATCCTTGAAAGATCTTATCAGCACTTTGAGCATGGACTGTTTCATTTGTACCTGTTTTTGAAATTCTTTCCAAAGCAATTTCATTGTCTTTGCAAAATCACTGGTGGCTGAATGTCTAGCTTCAGCCAAAACTCTTGCATTTTAAATGAAATGTGTTTTTGTTACTCTATCTATCTCTTTTAAAGACTTATTGATATATTATAAAATATAATACAACCTGTAACAGATGTCATTGGGCATCACAGGTGTGCAGGCCAAAAGGGTCTGGTACCATGCTATGTGTTTCAATTTTAAAATTTTATAAAAATGAAATGCCCTCATATTTGCTCTTACTGTATTTGTTTGAACTACCAACCTTAACCATTCTTCTCTTCCTATTGCTGCATAAGTTCATGCATGTAATATAGTTGCTGCTGCCATGGGTGGCTTCATGATGCGGTCGTTAATTAATCCCGTCTTGTTCTAAGTTTCATATAGTCTATATTTTTGACTCTAGAATGTCTAGTACTTTCGATACAATTCCAGAAACACACATTTATTTCCATTGTAGCCCTCAGTTTATGTGGGAAATTGTTTCTGGAGTCAGAAAACAGAAATTTAAGATAATTGGCATAGAGAACAGCAATTATAAATATGTCAAACTTTTATGATCCGGAATATATTTAGGTAACACAGTGCTTGAAATTTACCTTCCATATTTCTGTTCTTCCTCTCAACAAAATTGTAACTTCTCCAGCCTGTTGTCCAGCATTTTGCTGATGTTAAAATTTGAAGACCAAGGAAAATGAATTGAAAATGTATCAGCCATTGTTTATTGATTGCTTGTTGCGTGAACAGCTTGCACCAACTTATGAATGAGTGTGTTTGGCAAGCCAGTGAAGACTAATTTTGACAGCTGCATAGCCTTTGAGGCAAAAAGAGATAATGAAGAGTGGGGAGATTTGACTTTTAAGCTTTAATGATATTCTACTGAACAGTGGTGATCTGCTGACTCTGTATGTTTCCAATTTTAAATTAAGTGCATTCAAAACATGTCTTTGTTGTTACAGGCAGACTTCAGTGTTCCTGATGTTCCCAAATCCATGGCTTGGTGTGAGAACTCTATTTGCGTGGGCTTTAAAAGGGATTACTATCTTATCAGGGTATGTTGAACGTAGGTCAAGGATTTCACGACTTTAGTTAGCAAAATGTTTTTAACAGAAAATTAGTACAATATACTTTAAGTTAAACAGGAAAGTCAGCAGATATAGCGATTGCAATGGAATGCACAAAAGTGCTGGAGAAACTCAGCAGGTCATGCAGCATCCATAGGAAGTAAAGAGAAACCAATGTTTCTGGCCTGAAACTGAGTGTAGAATTTCCTGTGATATACAATTCAAAGCCCTGTGGGTGTGTTGAAACATTTAACAGAGGATGAACAATAAGAACCACAATGTTTTAGTAACCTAATGTCTGATTTCTGAATGTCAAAGTTAAAGGAATGGATCCAATGAAATTGCTAATTCAGCATCACAGAAAATGGGAAAACTTATATTCACATGCATGTGGTTAGCCTGTATTCAGTTTAAAACCATCCATACAGTCTTAGCTTGAAGATAATGTGTTACAATTATGAAACTTTACAAAATCAAATCTGGTAAAGTAGCAAGGTTTCTCTCCCAGAGGAACTCAACGCCTTCTATGCCAATTTAATGACAGTAACAGCGAAGAACCACTCCTCCACACTCCCACATCACCTGACGATCTCGTCCTGTCCATATCTGAGGATGACCTGCATGCTGCCTTCAGGAGGGTGAATCTAAGGAAAGCATCTGGCCTGGATGGAGTTCCTGATCTATGCTGATAAATTTACCAAGGTATTCATGGATATCTTCAATATCTTATTCCAGCAGGGCATGGTAGTGCTTACATCAACAGTGATGAAGTGTTTTGAAAGGCTGGTGATGAAGCAGATCCATTCCAGTTCGCCTATTGTAGAAACAGTTCTACAGCAGATGCCATCTCACGAGCGATACGCAACGCCCTAGTATGCCTGGACAACAAAGGTGCAGACATCAGGATGCTCTTTATTGACTATAGTTTGGCATTTAACACCACCATCCCTTCAAAACTGATCAGCAAACTCCAAGACCTGGAGTTAACACCTCATTTGGATTATGGATTTTCTCGCCTCCAGACCACAATCAGTGAAGATTGGTAAGAACTTCTATTCCACAATCTTCATCTGTATCAGAGCACCACAGGGCTGAGTTCTTAGCCCCCTGCTCTACTCACTTTAAACCTACGACAATAACACCACCTACAAACAATGATACCACAGTAGTGGGTTGTATAAAGAAAGGAGCTGAATAGCATACAGGATGGAGATTGAAAACTTAGCTGAATGGTGCACCAACAACAACCTCGCACTCAATGTCATCAAAACTAAGGAGATGACTTTAGGAAAGGAAAGCCAGAGCTATACAATCCAATTTAGGTTCTTGGGAGACACTATCTCGGAAAGTCTTTCCTGGACACGCTAATGGCATCATGAAGAAACCATGTCAGTGCCTCTAGTTCCTCAGGAGTTTGTGGAGGTTTGGTATGACATCAGAAACCCTGGCAAATTTCTACAGAGGTGTGGCGGAAAGGGTGCTGACTGGATGCATCATGGTCTGGTATGGAAACACCAATGCCTCTGAGCATAAAGCCATCCAAAATGTAGTGGACACAGCCCATGATAACACAGGCAAAACTCTCCCCACATCTACAGGGAACACTGCTGTCAAAGGGCAGCAACCATCATCAAAGACCCACAACACTAAGCACATGCTCTGTTCATGCTGCTGCCATCAGGAAAGAGGTATAGGGGCCACAAAACTTGCACAACCAGGTTCAGGAACAGTTGCTACCCCTCTAGCATTAAACTCCTCAACAAAAAACTCATTGTTGAGGAGTTGAGGGGCTCATTTAAGGACTTACTTGTGCACTTTATTGATTTTCTTTTGTTCTCTCTGTATTGCATAGTCAGTTTGTTTACATTTGTTATCTGTTTGTAGTTTAATTTTTTTACATGTTTACACTGTGTAGTTTATTTTTTGCACTACCAATTAGTGGTAATTCTGCTGTACCCACAGGAGAAAGGAATCTCAGGGTTGTATGTGTTGTTATTTATATACTCTGACAATAAATCTGAGTTACTTTAAGACCTAAGATTTGGTGAGAACATCTGCCTTGCATATTGTCCCTGATGTTCTTTAATCATCTCCAATTCACTGTGTTCATCTTTTATGTTGAATGGTCACCTTGATTATTGTTTCTGGTGGCCATGCGGGCTTCATTCACCAGTTAGATTTGGAGCCTTCCCAACGAGTTTTACTGTAAGGCAGTGTCAATGCGTTTAACTGATTCTAATGAAACAGTAGCATTCCTGGAGCATAAAATGATTGAGAAAAATGAAACATGTTATTCTCGCACCTCATAATGTGTTATGACACCCAATCCCAACCAACCAACTTTCCCTTGCAACCGCTGCAACCGTGCCCGCCTGTCCCGCATTGGACTTGTCAGTCACTAACGAGCCTGCAACAGACGTGAACATACCCCTCCATAAATCTTCGTCCGCGAAGCCAAGCCAAAGAAGAAGAAATGTGTTAGTAATTAAGGTAAAGGTAAACTTTGTCTACTGTAATGAAGACGTAGGGTCACCATTTTGTCAAGAGCCCCTCACAGAAATGAGCCCCCAGCAGGAACAAACTTGTGACCCTGGTTTACAAGACCAGTGCTCTAACCACTGAGCTATTAGACCCTCAATACCTTAAATATTGATGCAACATTTCTCAGAATCCACCACTATTATTCTTGGGTCTTAATATCCAAAATGGTTAAATCTTCCATGTTGCCATGAATATTTCTTGGTAGTTAAATTTACATTTACAGGTGCTCCCCAACTGGGACTGATCGGTTGTATCTCAACATGGATGTGTCAGAATTTTTCCTGTGCATGTCTTAAAGCAAACTTTTTAATCATCTGAACTTTCCTTTTTAGTCAACATCATTTTTTTCATCTAAACTTGTTATTCAGCGACCCAAGGTCCATAGACTGGGCACAGCCATCTCGATTCCTGTGTGCATGCGCGGGTCTTCGGTTGGCGCATGCACAGTGGGTTCGTGTATTGGAGTTCAGTTGGCGCATGCGTGAGAGTTAAGGGCACCAACTCAATATAAAGGCGCTTAACTCTCGTGCATGTGCCAACCAAACTCCAATACGCAAACCCACGTGCATGCACAATCAAGCTGGCTGTGCCCAGCCTCTGGGCCTTGGGTCCCAACTAACAAGATAAGTATGCACATTTTGGCTCTCACATGCCCTGTATCTCTTATAGTGTGTCAAATACAAAATAAACCGTGTAAATTTTATATTTTTTCTTAGTTTATATGTGCGGGTGAACGTAAGTCGCATAGGTTGCAAGTCGGGGAATACCTCTATTTTAAATTTGCTTTCTATTTAAATAGCAAATAGAATTCAAAGTCTTTGTTTGCCATATATTTCTGTCCAAAAGCTCAAGCCAGTTGCAGATTAAAATGTTGAATGTTATCTTTCTAATTTTTTGGAGTAGGTAGTTTAATAATATTTTGTTTTTTTGTTGGCATGAGGATTGAGTGTACGTACACTCAACTTGTGGAATTACTAAAATTCAACACGTAGCTTTTGAGTAATTTACCACAAAGGGCATTGGAAATATTGCCATGCATGTCCTGACCATAGAACAGTAAGTGATTACTGGTAATTATTATTTTAAACATGCTTTCAGAGAGCAGGACACAAAGGATGAGCCACATTAACAATTGCCTGAACCCTTGATATTTTCTCAGCCTTTACTCCTTCAGCACGCATTCATAATGTAATCTCACTGTTGCAAAATATGTTTTTCAATTACAGCCAGAAATTACGAAAAAGGCAAAATTAGAAAATGATTGGTAAATATACAGTGTGTGACCAGTAGTTAGTAAAACATGAATGAAAGCTTTTTTTAACATGAAGATTTTTTTTTCTGTGGGATAAATGGATTTTGAAGCAAAAATGTACTGTTTTTTCTTGTCCTTTTGTAACAGTTAGATGGAAAAGGTTCGATAAAGGAACTTTTCCCAACAGGAAAGCAACTGGAGCCTCTTGTAACGCCCTTGGAGGACCAAAAAGTTGCAGTTGGACAAGATGACTTAACAGTAGTTCTGAACAAGGATGGAATCTGCACTCAGAAGTGTGCCTTGAACTGGACAGATATCCCTCTTGCTATGGGTATATGACATTTAAATGATTCAAAGTTTTTATTCTTTTGATATTTTCGCAGGAATCCTGTAAACATTATTACAGAACTGCTCAAGGATTTTAAATGATGAGTAGGGCCCTTTCAGTACAAACTGGGAATTAATTTGAACCAGGAGAATTTGGAAAGCTTAAAATATCTGATGCTTTTTTTGAGATATTTATAAATATATATGGAGGCAAGTTTTTCTCTTTCCCTCCCCCCCCCCACCCCAATGCCATGTGACTCAGTTATTTTCTGATTATTTTCTCCATTCTTTCTTTTTTATCTCTCTCTCACTCTTACAACCATATTTTCCTTCACCAATGCCACCCTCTTTCCTTCTATACTTATCTGTCCTGAACAATCTGCATCCAATGTTTAGAACCCAACCTTTTTAAAGTTTAATCTTTGGTATTGCTACATTATCCCATGGTTAATGTGCTCACAGCTCACCAAACTTTTGTACAAATTCATTGTTAGCTTATCTCTTGTATTCTTTCTTAATTGGTTCTATCTAAAACAATTTTATCTCTGTTCCTTGTTCTACTGAGAGTTGTCTTGCCTTTTCCCCCTATTTGATGCTACCTCTGTCACTAAACCTTCCTGCAAAGACATTGGTCTTCTCTTGAAGAGCATTATACATGGTTTATGGAGGTACCATATCATCCGAGAATCTAAAGCCTTCCCTCCTGCACCATTCTTCCAGGTATGCATCTGTGTGCTATCTTCCTGGAGATGTACATCACAGAACTTTGATCTACTATTTCTACGTCAGCCATCAAATACCTATCAATGCTAATCATATTTTCTAGCACTCATAGGCATCTATACCATGATGTTTGAAATGCTTGTCAAAATATTTAAATCTGCTTGCTGACCACCACCCCATTTTATGTTCAGATTCCAATCATCCTCTAGATGGGGAAAAACTACTTCATATCCCTGTTATATCTCATATTCTTTATCTTTAAATTTATGCTTGGTTTTATATTCTCTGCTTACTGTGTACATTATTCATGCCCCCACACCAGTCCAGCCTCCTCTGCTCAATAAGCCCATCCATCTTTTCCTCATAGCTGAATTGCTCCAAGCCAGGCAACAACCTGGTGAATCTCCTCTCCATTCTCTCCAATACAATCCCACCCTTCTGTTGTGTAGGGGCCTAACCCAGGTTTTACATTAACTTCCTTGCTCTTATGTTCTGTGCCCTGTCTAATGAAGGCAAAAATCCTCCATGCTACCTTCAAAGATCCTTGGACTTGCACACCAGGAACCCTCACTTCTTTAGTACTCTAATCCTACAATTAATTGTTATTATCTATTGTTCTCATGCTATCTAAAATGGTTGGAGTATGTAATTTTAAATTTTACTGATAACACTAATGTCATAATTATTGAGGAGAATAATGGATTCCAGATAAAGGTAGGCACTGAAATGGGCAAATGGAAGATGAAATTCCAAATAAAGCTAGTTCTGGTTTTATTTCAGTTTCAGGAACTATAGTTAATTTTTACTACATTTGATTCTTTTTGTAACACTGAAACTGAACGTTGCTTCCTCTGGGGCTTGTCCAGCTGCTTCTGTAGCTCTAATGTTTTCCTGTAACCCATTGTGATAAAAGTCACTGCCCCATTTTTCTTCTGCATTAGTTTTGTTAGTAACTTGTGCATTTGAGCCAGTGTTCCCTCTAAGCTGTGCACGTGAGCACAAACGTTCTGTGTGAGTACAATGATTTCCTTTGTGCACGTGCACAGACCGTTTGTGCACATGCATGCACAGCTTAGAGGGAACACTGATTTGAACCCTTAAATTTCTTGGCATTACTACAATTCCAGTGTTTAAAAAATATTCTTGTATCTAACATTGGCTTCCCATTCCTCTAATTTTGCATGCTCTCTGTCATAATCTCATTGCAACTCTTCTGCTCCTACCTATCCTATTTCTTTTGCTACCTATCAATATGATCAAACATAACTAGCCGTCTCTCCTCTCTTGTCAGTGATCAATATAGTTAAAACCTCAGATCTAAATGTACAACTTTATGAGGCATTGTTTGTAGTTCATAATACATTAGTGATATGACAGTCAAGCCTAATTCTATATTCACTATGTACCACATGTGCTTTCCAAAAGTAAATCAATGAATAGTTTTATTTCCTCTTAAGCAGTCTCACATATGCTTCTGAATCTAACTATATAATATTTAGTGATCTGCTGAGGCCAAGCATAATCCATGAATTCAAAAAACAAACTGCTGGATAAACTCAGCAGGTCAAGCAAAGAGTTAGCCAATGTTTCAAGTCAAGATTCTACAGCAGATTGTAGAGAAGAGATGGTCAGTATAAAGAGGGAGATGATGACAAGATGGAGCCGAATGGGAGGTGGGGTGGGGGTAGAGTCACTACATCTATCCCTTCACAGACTGGTTCCATCTGCCCATCATTCCCTTATCTGATTCTGCCCAGTGCTTAACAGCTCCTGCCCCAACAATTAATTTTAAATCTATTGTTGAGGTTATTATTTGGTAAAAGAATACTTAGTGAAGTGGGGATATGAGGGAAACTGGATCATTAAAGCACTGTAAAACAACGTCCAAAATTGCTTGAAAAAATTTGTTTCTCAGCACTCGTATTTTTTTTGTTTTTCCAATAGAACATCAGTCTCCTTATATCATAGCAGTGTTGCCACGATATGTGGAGATTCGTACTTTTGAACCGCGGCTACTGGTACAGAGTGTGGAGCTGCAAAGGCCCCGGATTATCACCTCTGGAGGGTAAGGGAGTACCATCTTTTCACCATTATGTTGTGTCCAAAATCAAATACAAATCACAAAGCAAGAAGGGCCCATCAGCAGGAATAGCGTCTATGACTTGTCCAGAAACTAAAACACCTCAGGTACAAAATTCGTGACATTGAGACTGAAATCATCTTAATTACATTGTAAATGGCTTTGTCTGGCGTAGGAATTCACACTATTGGAATGATGTAACTAATATCTGGACTGGCAGATGATCGATGACTAAAGGTGGGAAGGGGAAGAAATGGGAAACAAAAGAAATAAGCTAAGAGGAGATAGGAGGAAGGGGCAGAGAGCTTAAAGGTGCATTCTGATAAGAGGAAGGAAGGGAAGGGAGTGGGGAACTGGAATAACAAAGGTGTGGGTGATGGGCAGGTAGAGAGGAAGGGGATAGAAAAGAGAAGACAAAGAGAAGGCCAGAATGACAGCTATAGTGGGGGATTTAGAAAAATGGATGGGTGACTACTAGAAATTGGGAAGTCAATATACAGTGTCCTCTATCATGTTTGAGGCAAAGATACTTTTTTCCTTTATTTTCCCCTGTGCTCCACAGTTTTAAAAATGTAATCAAACAATTCACATGTAATTAAAGAGCACATTCCAGATTTTATTCAAGATCATTTGTATAGATTTTGGTTTGTCCATGTAGAAATTACAGCACTTTTTATACGTAGTTCTCCCATTTCAAGGCACCATAATGTTTGGGACATTTGGCTTTACAGGTGATTGGAGTACTCGGGTATGTTTAATTACTTCATTGGTGCAGGTTTAAAAGAGCTAGGCTTGCTTCTAAGTTTTTGATCACCTTTGGAGTCTGTAGTTTCAACATGAGGGTGGGAATTGTGTCAGAGAAGCCATTATGAGACTGATAAACAACAATAAAACAGTAAGGGACATCACCCAAACCTTAGGATTGCCAAAATCAACTGTTTGGAACATCGTTAAGAAGAAAGAGCATCCTGGTGACCTAAGTAAAGGGACTAGTATTCCAAGGAAGACCCCCACTGCTGATAGAATCATACAACATTACAGCACAGAAACGGGTCCCTTCGACCCTTCGATGCTGAACCTTTTTTTTGCCTAGTTTCACTGACCTGCACCCAGTCCATGGCCCTTCATACCTCTCCCATCCATGTACCCGTCCAAATTCTTCTTAAATGTTAAAATTTGTAGACAGCTTGTTCCACATTCCCATCACTCTCTGTGAGAAGAAATTTTCTCTCACATTCCCCCTAAACTTTTCCCCTTTCACTCTTAACCTCTCGTATGTATCTCACCCTCAGTGGAAAAAAACTATCTATATTTACTCTCTCTATCCCCCAAATACCTCTATCAAATCTCCCCTCATTATTCTATGCTCCAGGGAATAAAGTCCTAACCTGTTTAACCTTTCCCTGTAACTTAATTCCTGAAGCCCAGGCAACATCCTAGTAAATCTCTGCACTCTTTCTGTCTTGTTGATATCTTTCCTGTAGTTAGATGACCAAAACTGCACACAACACTCCAAATTTGGCCTCACCAAAGTCTTATACTTTGCCATAACACCCCAACTCAATACTTTGATTTATGAAGGGTAATATGCCAAAAGCTCTTTTTATTAACCTATCCACCTGTGACACCACTTTCAGAGAATTATGTTTCTGTATTCCTAGTGTCCACTCCCCAGTCCCCTACCATTTCCCATGTACATCCTTTCTTGGTTTGTCCTTCCAAAATGCAACACTTCATTCTTGTCTGCATTAAATTCCATCTGCCATTTTTCAGCCCATTTTTCCAGATGGTCCAGATCCCTCTGCAAGCTTTGAAAACCTTCTTCACTGTCCACAACACCTCCAATCTTGTGTCATCTGCAAATTTGCTTATC
Organism: Narcine bancroftii; assembly: GCF_036971445.1. Taxonomy (NCBI): domain Eukaryota; kingdom Metazoa; phylum Chordata; class Chondrichthyes; order Torpediniformes; family Narcinidae; genus Narcine; species Narcine bancroftii. Next base: position 81,180,302 of record NC_091470.1, read on the forward strand.
CAATTTACCACATTATCACCCCAATCATTGATTTAGATGACAAACAACAATGGTCCCAGCACTCATGCCTGAGGCACACCCTCATCACAGGACTCCAGTCTGAGAAGCAATCATTCACCACTACTCTCTGACGTCCAGCCGTTATCGAATCCAGTTCATTATTTCACCATGAATATCTAGCGTCTGAACCTTCCTGACTAACCCTTGTCAAAGGCCTTACTAAAGTCCCTGTGGATAACATCCACAGCCTTTCCTTCATCAACTTTCCTAGTAAACTCAAACCATGCACAAAGACAGATGACAGAAGAATTCTCATCATAATGAAGAAAAATCCCCAAACGCCTGTCTGTCAGATCAGAAATACTCTTCAGGAGACAAATGTGGATATGTTAATGACTACTGTCCGCAGAAGACTTCATGAACAGAAATACAGAGGTTGCACTGCAAGATGCAAACATGACCAAGGTGGTATGCTTTGGACCTTGGGCAATTCCTTCTCACCTCCACACTTTGCTCTTACCATCACTCTGATACAGATTAATCTTGTGGTCTTATCTGTCCACAGACCATTTTCCAGAATTCTGCAGGCTCTTTTAATACTTGGCAAACTGAGATCTGGCCATCCCTTCTGTGGCTAACTTGTGGTTGCATCTTGCAATGTAGCCTCTATATTTCTGTTCATGAAGTCTTTTTAGGACAGTAGTCATTGACTTATCCAAACCTGCCTCCTGAAGAATGTTTCTGATCTGTCAGACCAACATTTGGGGTGATTTTTCTTCATAATGATGAGAATTCTTCTGTCATCAGCAGTGGAGATCTTCCTTGGAATACCAGTCCTTTTGCAATTATTGAACTCATCAGTATGCTCTTTCTTAGATATTCCAAACTGTTGATTTTGGTAATCCTAAGGTTTAGGCAATGTTTCTTACTATTTTATTCTTGTTTTCAGCCTTATAATGGCTTCTTTGGCTTTCATTGGCACAACTCTGCTTGAAAATGGCAACTACAGACTCCAAAGGTGAACAAAAGCTTAGAAGCAAGCCTAACTCTCTTATACCTGCAACCAATACTCATAATACCTGTGAAGCCAAATGTCCTAAACATTAGTGCCCTGAAATGAGGGGACTATGTATAAAAAGTGCTGTAATTTCCTGAATGATCAATAAACCAAAGACACTGGCTTACTTTGACTTTTCCTGCACTATTTTTGGTCTCACCAACCAGTGAAAACAATTTTCTTATCTCTATCTTACCTATCTCTTTCATATGTTTCTATAAGATCTCCTCTCATTCTTCTGAATTCGTGAGTATAATCCCAGGTAATGTAGTCTCTCCTCGTAGGTCAACCCCCCTCATCTCTTGGATCAACCTGGTGAACCTCCTCTGGACTACCTCCAAGGCCACGGGTTACTCTCTCGCAGCTCCTTTGTCCACTTGACCCTACTAATTGTCCCATAGCATTTATCAAGTCAAGTTTATTGTCATCTGATTGCACAAGTACAAGTTCTCTGGTCCTTGGTCCATAACACTCAGACAAGACTTAATACACATCGAGACAAACAATACATAAGCAGGACAAATATTCATGTAAACAACTAGATAATTATTGTTTCGTAAGTATGAGAGTCTCGGATAGTTAGTGTGAGATGTTCCTTTGGTTGTTTAGCATTCTCAGTGCCCATGGGAAGAAATTGTTTTTCAGACTTTGTCTCTCTTCCTCCTTATTTTTCCTCTTCTCCTCCCCTCTTTACCTACTTGTCACTCACACCTTCCATCTTCCAGCAACCCATCCCCTTCCCTTCCTCCTATCAGAGTGCACCTTTCTCAGCCCTCTGCCTCTTCTCTCCTGCCCACCTGTATTCACTTATCATCTGCCAGCCCATGCTCCTCACCCTCTCCCTCATCCTTTCATTTGGGCTTCTGCCCATTTTTTATTTCCGATGAAGGGTTTCAGCCTGAAATATTGAGTGCCTATTTGCTTTCCACGGATGCTGCCTAACCTGCTGAGTTCCTCCAGCATTTTATGTGTTGCTCCAGGTTTACAGCATCTGTATTTTTCTTGATTAGGAGCTCGTTTGTCTTTTTTAATTTCAGCAGAAACATAAATTAGTCCAACCTCTCTGTTCATTTGCAGTGTTCCTGTTTTTCGTCGAAGTATTAGTTCAATACTGTTTTTAATCTGTTTAATATCACACTATTAGGAAATGTATTACAATATCTAGCCACTAAATCTGCACTCTAGTTATTGTTACAGATATTTCAAATTTTCTATATTTATTCCATCTTGGGTTAAAGGAGAGGAACCATCTAATCATATATTAATAAACAACTCAATAATCCAGCCACAATTCATCCAAATAAATGTATTCAGTTATCACTAACAAAAACACAATGCTGGAGGAACTCAGTATGTCAAACAGTGTACTTTATATAGCAAATATAAAAGTACTTAACCAATGTTTTGGGCCTGAGCACTTCATAAAGGTATGAGCAAAATGTAGGCAGGTGCCTGAATAAAATGGTGGCCATGCCCCTGCCCCCCACCATTTTAGTGGGCCTGTTCTTCTCCACTTTCCCCCACCATTTTATTCAGGCACCTGCCCACGTTTTGCTTATACCTTTATGAAGTGCTTAGGCCCAAAACGTTGCTTACGTGTATAGTACTCGAGATGGCAGAGGTCGACAGCATTGAGTCAACGCTGCTGAAGATCCAGCTGCGCTGGGTGGGTCACGTCTCCAAAATGGAGGACCATCGCCTTCCCAAGATCGTGTTATATGGCGAGCTCTCCACTGGCCACCGTGACAGAGGTGCACCAAAGAAAAGGTACAAGGACTGCCTAAAGAAATCTCTTGGTGCCTGTCACATTGACCACCGCCAGTGGGCTAATATCGCCTCAAACCGCGCATCTTGGCGCCTCACAGTTCGGCGGGCAGCAACCTCCTTTGAAGAAGACCGCAGAGCCCACCTCACTGACAAAAGGCAAAGGAGGAAAAACCCAACACCCAACCCCAACCAACCAATTTTCCCCTGCAACCGCTGCAACCGTGTCTGCCTGTCCCGCATCGGACTTGTCAGCCACAAACGAGCCTGCAGCTGACGTGGTCATTTACCCCCTCCATAAATCTTCGTCCGCGAAGCCAAGCCAAAGAAGATATATTTTTTTTAATTTTATTTTTCACACTATGAACCATATTAATCAAAATACACACACACAGTGTAATTTTCTCCCTTTTTCCCCCCCTCCCTTCCCTCCCACCCACCCTCTAAACCCATTAAACGTTCAACATATACAATACAATAAACCCATTAAACAATGTCATCACACAATGAAAATAAACAAGAAAATTGTGTCATCTACTTTTACACACTGGGTCAGTTCATTTCGTCTTCTTCTCATTCTATCATTTTAGGGGTTGGAGATCCGCGGTAGGCCCTCTCTGTTGTGTTCCATGTACGGTTCCCAAATTTGTTCAAATAATGTGACTTTATTTTTTAAATTATATGTTATTTTTTCCAATGGAATACATTTATTCATTTCCATGTATCATTGCTGTACTCTCAGGGTCTCTTCTGATTTCCAAGTTGACATTATACATTTTTTTGCTACAGCTAAGGTTATCATAATAAATCTTTTTTGTGCTCCATTCAAATCGAGTCCAAGTTCTTTACTTCTTATATTACTTAGAAGAATGATCTCTGGATTTTTTGGTATGTTGCTTTTTGTGATTTTATTTAATACCTGATTTAGATCTTCCCAAAACTTTTTCACTTTCTCACATGCCCAAATTGCATGTACTGTTCCCGTTTCCTTCTTACAGCAAAAACATCTATCTGATACTGTTGGATCCCATTTATTTAACTTTTGGGGCGTGATATATAGCCTGCGTAACCAATTATATTGTATCATGCGCAACCTCGTGTTTATTGTATTTCTCAAAGTTCCGGAGCATGGCTTTTCCCATGTTTCATTCTTTATCTTTATGTTTAGACCTTGTTCCCATTTTTGTTTGGGTTTGTTTCCTCGTTCTCTTTCTCTTGCAGTTTGATGTACATGTTTGTTATGAATCTTTTAATTATCATTGTGTCTGCAATCACATATTCAAAATTGCTTCCTTCTAGTAACCTCAGCCTGTTTCCCAATTTGTCCTTCAAGTAGGTTTTCAGTTGGTGGTATGCAAACATTGTACAGTGAGTTATACCATATTTGCACTTCATTTGTTCAAAAGATAATAATTTATTTCCCAAAAAACAATTTTCTATTCTTTTGATCCCTTTTCTCTCCCATTCGGTAATGGAAAGGTTATCTTTTGTGAAGGGCATTAGTTGATTTTGCATCAATATTAATTTTGGTAAAAAAAGAAAAAGTGTATATCATGGCTAATGTGATTTATGGTGTGAAAAATAAAAAAATTTAAAAAAAAAGAGAAAGTAAATTTCCTGATAAAAAAGGAAAAAAAAAATATTAATTTTGGTAGTTGATCATTTGTTTTTTTCCTTTCTACGTGAATCTTCTTCTAAATGTTGAGCAGATAATGCAGTACTGGTGAATTCCCATGTCGCACCAGTTTTTTATCCCACTAAAAGTATATGTTCAGGTACCTTCTCCCCTATTTTATCTATCTGTAATCTGGTCCAATCTGGTTTTTCCTTTGTTTGATAAAAATCTGATAGGTATCTTAATTGTGCTGCTCTATAATAATTCTTAAATTTTGGTAGCTGTAAGCCCCCTTGTTTGTACCATTCTGTTAATTTATCTAGCGCTATCCTCAGTTTTCCCCTCTTTCCATAAGAATTTTCTTTAGCTCCTTGAAGAATTTCTCTGTTAGGTGAATTGGTAACGATTGGAATAGGCATTGTATCCTTGGGAAGATATTCATTTGAATGCAATTCACCCTTCCTATCAGTGTTAGTGGTAAATCTTTCCAATGTTCTAAGTCATCTTGTAATTTCTTCATTAATGGCTGATAATTTAATTTGTATAGATGACCTAGATTATTATTTAGTCTAATACCTAGGTATCGGATTGCTTGTGTTTGCCATTTAAATGGTGATTCTTTTTTTAAACTTTGTGTAATCCGCATTATTCATTGGCATCGCTTCACTTTTATTTGTGTTGATCTTGTACCCTGATATTTCTCCATATTCCTTCAATTTCTTAGTAATTCTTTTATTGATAATTCTGGTTCTGTTAAGTATACTATGATGTCATCTGAAAATGGACTGATTTTATATTCCTTCTCTTTTATTTTTATCCCTTTTATTATATTTTCTGTTCGTATTAGTTCTGCCAATGGTTCTATTGCTAAAGCAAACAGTGAGGGAGATAGTGGACATCCCTGCCTAGTTGACCTGCTTCATTTAAATTGGTTCGATATATATCCATTTACTGTCACCTTTGCCATTGGTCCCTTATATAATGCTTTAATCCAATTAATATATTTCTCTGGTAGGTTGAACCTCTGTAATACTTTGAATAAATAATTCCATTCTACCCTGTCAAAGGCTTTTTCTGCGTCTAAAGCAACAGCTACTGTTGGTGTCTTATTTCCTTGTACTGCATGGATTAAGTTAATGAACTTACAGACATTGTCCGCTGTTTGTCTTTTAATAAATCCAGTTTGATCTAGTTTTACTATTTTTGGTACACAGTCAGCCAATCTGTTTGCTAATAGTTTTGTTATTATCTTATAATCTAAGTTAAGTAGAGATATTGGTCTATACTATGCTGGTGTTAGTGGATCTTTATGTTTGATATTACTGTAATTATTGCTGTTTTACATGAATCTGGCAAGTTTTATGTTTCTTCTATCTGGTTCATTACTTCCAGGAGAGGAGGAATTAATAACTCTTTAAATGTTTTATAGAATTCTATTGGGAGTCCATCCTCTCCAGGCGTTTTATTGTTCGATAACTTTTTTAATATATCCTGTATTTTCTCTATTTCAAATGGTTTTATCAATTTGTTTTGCTCCTCCTTGCAATTTTGGTAGTTCAATTTTAGCTAGAAACTCATCTATTTTGTCTTCTTTCCCTTTGTTCTCAGTTCGGTATAATTGCTCATAGAATTCCTTGAAGTTTTCATTGATCTCTGTTGGGTTATATGTAATTTGTTTGTCCTTTTTCCTTGATGCCAATACCGTTCTTTTAGCTTGTTCTGTTTTAAGCTGCCAAGCTAGTATTTTGTGCGTTTTTTTTCCTAGCTCATAATACTTCTGCTTTATTTTCATTATGCTCTTTTCCACCTTATACGTTTGTAGTGTTTCGTATTTTATTTTTTGTCCGCCAATTCTCTTTTTGTTGTATCTTCCCTTGTTGCTAGTTCTTTTTCTGTACTTACTATTTCCCTTTCAAGCTGTTCTATTTCCCGATTGTAGTCCTTTTTCATCTTAGTTACATAGCTTATTATCTGCCCTCTGATGAAGGCTTTCATTGCATTAATATAAATTTGTCTTTCATTGATTCCGTATTTATTTCAAAGTACATTTTAATTTGGTGCTCAATAAATTCTCTAAATTCCTGTCTTTTAAGTAGCATGGAGTTTAATCTCCATCTATATGTTCTTGGTGGGATGTCCTCCAGTTCTATTGGCAATAACAGGGGTGAGTGATCAGATAACAATCTAGCTTTATATTCCATTTTTCTAACTCTCCCTTGGATATGGGCTGACAACAGGAACAGGTCAATCCTTGAGTATGTTTTATGTCTACTCGAATAATATGAGTATTCCTTCTCCTTTGGGTGTTATCACCTCCATATATCCAAAAGTTGCATTTCCTGCATTGATTTAACCATAAATTTGCCTACTTTGTTCTTTTTGCTAGTCTTTTGTCCAGTTTTATCCATCTTTGAATCCAAATTAAGGTTAAAGTCCCCTCCTATCAACATATTCCCCTGCATATCTACAATCTTCAAAAAAATATCTTGCATAAACTTTTGATCCTCTTCATTAGGTGCATATATATTGACCAAATTCCAGAGTTTTGAATATATCTGACATTTTATCATTACATATCTCCCTGCTAGATCTATTATTTCCTCCTCTATTTTGATTGGTACATTTTTATTGATTAATATAGCTACTCCTCTGGCTTTTGAATTATATGACGCTGCCTTTACGTGCCCTACCCAGTCTCTCCTTAATTTATTGTGTTCCACTTCAGTTAGATGCGTTTCCTGCGTGAATGCTATATCTATTCTTTTTCCAATAAATTTAATAGCCTCTTCCTTTTGATTTGGTTATGTATTCCATTAATATTTATAGTCATATAGTTCAACATGGCCATCTCATACTCTGTTTACATCTCATTTCTGCTTCATCACTACCACTTTTCCCCTTTTCCCCATTTTCATTTCTCAGTTTTCCTTTTTTGAATGCACTGTATGACACATCTAAAATTCCCTTAACCCCAAGTGTCTGTCCCCCCCCCCCACTCTCTGAGTTGCCCCTTGTCCCTTGCTGGGCAACCACAACTTCCCTCTCCATTCGGACTGCGAACCCGTTCGCAAGTGTCAACTGATTTCGCAGTAACTGTTATTCTCTCTCAGAAAAGACTTTTATCTTCACATTAAAACAAAGCTTCCCCTCTTTTCTTCTCTTTTTCATTTTCTTTTTATTTTTTAACCCCTCCTCTTCCCCCCCCCTCCCTTACTTCCCTTTTCTTCCCTCCTTTAGTTCTTACTTATACATTATTTTTACATCTTTATATGTAGTTTTCTTTGTTCTTGTTACATCTCGTCATCTCTCTTTCTGTCTTGCAGGCGTTCTGCAAATTTTCGTGCTTTCTCCGGATCTGAGAACAGTCTGTTTTGCTCCCCTGGGATAACTATTTTAAGCACCGCTGGATATCTTAACATAAATTTATAGCCTTTTTTCCATAGGATCGATTTTGCTGCGTTAAACTCCTTCCTCTTCTTTAGAAGCTCAAAACGTATGTCTGGGTAGAAAATCTTTTTTGACATTTGTACTCCAGTTGTTTTTTTGTCTTCTCTCATTTTATTCATTGCCTTCTCCAATATATTTTCTCTTGTCCTATATCTCAGGAATTTTACTAAAACGGATCTTGGTTTATGTTGTGACTGTGGTTTTGGGGCTAATGTTCTGTGTGCATTTCCATTCCTTCCTGCATTTCTGGCATTCCCAGGACCTTTGGGATCCATTCTCTTATAAATTCTTTCATATCTTTGCCTTCTTCATCTTCCTTAAGGCCCACTATCTTTATCTTGTTTCACCATTATATAGTTTTCCATTATATCCATCTTCTGAGCTAACAACTCCTGTGTTTCTTTAACTTTTTTATCACTTTCTTCCAATTTTCTTTTTAAGTCGTTCACTTCCATATCTACTGCCATGACATGTTCTTCCACATTTTCAATCTTTTCCCACCATCTTTTATGACCAGCTCTATTCCACTCACTTTTTCTTCTGTACTTTCATTTTCCTTTTTATTTCACTAAATTCTAGTGTCAGCCATTCTCTTAATGCTTTCATATGTTCTTGAAAAATTTTTTTATGTTTGTACTGTCCATTCATTTTACCTCCTATTCCTCTGTGCAGAGCTTGGGGTTCTTCTTCTTCTTCTGTGTCTGCTCTTGGGTTTGTGTCTTCTATTTCTCTTCCTTGTATCTGTTTCTTTTCTGACTTTCTTGTTGAGCTGCTTGTCTCAGTTTGTTGGGTATTTTTTTTTCCATGGTGTCTTGATGTTGGTCTTCTTCTTCTGGTTTCCTTTTTTCATTCTCACCCCTCCCATTCCCATTGCTTAACTTTTTTGTCACTTTCTTCCAATTTTATTTTTAAGTCGTTCACTTCCATTTCTACCACCATTACACGTTCTTCCACATTTTCTAATCCTTTCCCTACATCTGTTTTGACCAGCTCTATTCTACTCACTTTTTCTTCTATACTTTTCATTTTTCTTTTAATTTCACTAAATTCTAGTGTCAACCATTCTTTTAATGCTTTCATTTGTTAATGAAAATTTTTTTTATCTATGTACTGTCCATTCATTTTACCTTCTATTCCTCTGTGCAGAGCCTGGTGTTCTTCTTCTGTGTCTGCTCTTGGGTTTGTGTCTCTATTTCTCTTCCTTGTACCTGTGTCTCTTCTGACTTTCTTGTTGAGCTGCTTGTCTCAGTTTGTTGGGTTTTTTTTTCTCATGGTTTCTTGATGTTGGTCCTCTTTTTCTGGGCTGGTTATCTGTTGGGCCTCCTACTTCTGTTTTTCTTTCTCGTCCATTCCTTTCCCTTTGTTTTCTTTTTCTTCCAGCTGGGAGCCCTGCTGTCGGTCATCCGTTGCTTTCTTTTTCTTCCAGCTGGGTGCCCTGCGGTCGGGCATCTCTCAGCTGTTTGTGCTGTGTAGTTTCACTCCACAGCTGGTCCCCCCTCCCGTCGGTGTTCTCCTTAACCTTGTTGTGCACATCGCGCACCTATGTTTGGCTCAGTGAGCCATTTTTGCAGTCCTGTGGTCGGTAGGTCGCGATCCTGCGGGGTCTCAACTAACCTCGGGGAGCGGGCTCCTCTTTCCACGGCGGGTCCCTGCTTTTTCGTGCAGGTAAGGCCTTCTCCTTTCTCTTCCGGCGTCTTTCCTTCTTTTTTTCCCCGTTGTTTTTGGTTTTTCTTTCTTAGATGCCATTTTCTCCACACTTTTATCTTTTATTTGTTGTGTTCTGTGTATCTGGGGCTTTGCTTTTTCTTCACTTTTTTTCTTCTTTTCTGGAGAGGGCTGGTATTCTCCTACCAGCCACTACTCCATCACATGACTCCTTATCTTTGCTATATAGAGTACACTGTTTGACCTCCTGATTTTCTCCAGCATGGTATCTTTGCTTTAATCACAGCATCCCCAAATTATATGTTTTACTTCAGTTATCACTGGGATAGTTCTGATAAATCTTCTCTATTCAATCGAAAACCACTCGTCATGTTAATAGTCTCATAATTTTAAGAAAGACTAAATTATTAGCCCACTTCTGGTAATCAATATCTGTTTATGAAACTCAGAATGTAAATGCTGTTTTACCAATTAATTTGTCTTGGCACTTATGCCTATAACTGGATTTGATTATTTTAAAGCTTATAACATTCACTCTACAGCCTCTCCCCTACTTACAACCTATGCGACTTACGACCATCCGTACATACAATTAAAAATAAAGAAAAAAATATATGTAAATACAAAAAATATGTTTGGTCGTATGTCCATCAGTGCTAGCTGCGTGCTTATGAAGTGACCGTAAGACGATATCCCAGCATTGTGTACCTCACAGTATCTCTGTTTTCAGGATAAAAGAATGCTGTACAGGTGCTGTTGGGAGACCGTGAGAAACTGGGATTAGTGTGGGGACTTATAATGGGCTGTCGGGAGAGCACAAGGCTGTGGGATCAATGTAGGGACTGATAGCAGGTTGGCGGGAGAGCGCAGGGCAGTGGGATCAGTATGTGGACTGATATTGGGCTGTTGGGAGAGCGCAGAACAGTAGGATCAGTATGGAGACTGATAGGGGGCGGAGGAGTCACGTGATGGAGTAGTGGCCGGACGGTGAACTCCAGCCCTCTCCAGAAAAGTCGGGAAAAACAAAGGAAAACACAAAGGCACAGAAATAAAAGTTACAGAAAAGTGAGTATAAAGGTGGAAAGAAGATGGCGACAAAAAAAGAAAAATCGAAAGCAACGGTAAGAAGAGAGGAAGAGAAGACAAAGGAGGAAAAAGGTGAAGGCCTTACCTGTCCGAAGAGGCCCGCTGCGGAGAGAGAAACCCGCTCCCTCAGGTCGGTAAATAATGGACTACAAAAATGGCTCGCTGAGCCGAGTAAAAGTGCGCAACCGCGCATGAAAAAAAACACACCGACGGGAGGGGGGACCAGCTGAGGAGTCGATCTCCACAGCCGGCAACGACAGCTGCAGAACACCTGCAGCAAGAAGAGACCACAGAAGACAATGGAAACAAGAAAGAAGAGAAGGAAAGGGCACCAAAGAAACAACAGATGGCCAACCCAGAGGAAGAGTACAGTGAAATAGAAGAAGAAAAGAAAGGCAAGATAAAGGATATACTTTCTCTTATCAAAGGATACATGGAGTCATTTAAAGAATGGAAAACACAGGAATTTAAGGATTTAAGAAGAAGAATAAACAACACAGAAAAGAAAATGAATAAAATAGATATGACCTTAACAGAAATGGGGAAAAAAATGGACAAGATGGAAGAGCGGGCAGTAGCAGCAGAAATGGAGGTAGAAGACTTAAAAAAGAAATTGGAGGAATCTAATAAAAAAACTAAAGAGACACAAGAACTACTAGCTCAAAAAATAGATACAATGGAAAATTATAACAGAAGAAATAACATAAAGATAGTGGGCCTTAAGGAAGATGAAGAAGGCAAGAATATGAGGGAGTTTATAAAAGAGTGGATCCCTAAGACCCTAGGATGTCCAGAACTACAGCAAGAAATGGAAATAGAAAGGGCACATAGAGTATTGGCCTCTAAACCACAACCACAACAAAAACCAAGATCTATAGTAGTAAAATTCCTAAGATATACTACAAGAGAAAAGGTACTAGAGAAGACAATGGAAAAAGTAAGAGAGGGCAACAAACCACTGGAGTATAAAGGGCAAAAAATCTTCATTTATCCAGATATAAGTTTTGAACTCCTAAAGAAGAGAAAAGAGTTCAATACAGCAAAGGCGATTTTATGGAAGAAAGGGTATAAATTTATACTAAAGCATCCAGCGGTATTGAAAATATTTATTCCAGGACAACAAAACAGACTATTCTTGGATCCAGAAGAAGCACGAAAATTTGCAGAACAATTACAAAAATAGACTGAGGGAGGAAGATGGGTAATGAGAGTTAAAATGATCACGATTGATATGTATGTGGGTAAAGACAAAAATAGACTGAGGGATGAAGACGGGTAATGAGAGTAAAAATGATCACGATTGATATGTATGCGGGTAAAGAGGTATAAGAGTGAATAGAGACAATGTGCATACGTGAATGTATCTGTACTTAGAGGAAAATATAGATAGTATAGACAAGAATTAATAAGGGAAGGTAATGGAATAGAGAGAATAAGGAGGGAATTAAAAGAGTGACCTTTGTGACATATGAAAAGTGAAATCTTTTCTGGGGGGGCGGGGTGAGGGGAAATAGCGGTCACTGCAAAATCAGTTGACGCTTGCGAGTGGATTCGTAAATCCAAATGGAGAGGGGAGATGTGGTTGTCCGACAAGGGATAAAGGACAACTCAGGAGGGGAAGTGGAGATTTGGGATAAATAAGATAGAAATAGGAGAATAAGGAAAATGTTGGATGTTGTAGGAATGTTGTCTTATAAAGAGTTGAAAATAAGAAAACAGAAATGGAAAAGGAGGAAAGGTAATGATGGAAAAACGGAAAGAGAAGATAAACAAAATATAAAAGGGCTACGCTGAACTATATGTCTTTAAATATTAATGGAATACATAACCAAATTAAAAGGAAGAAACTACTACATTTAAATGAATAAATGTATTCCATTAGAAAAAATAACATATAGGTTAAAAAATAATATTGAAATATTCGAACAAGTATAGGAGCCTTACATTAAATACAATAGCGAAAACCTACCGGGGACAAACGTTACCTAAGTTGATGGAAGGAGAAGAAAAGAAAAGAATGGACTCAGTAGAATTTCTGGTGTATTTTTGTTGAATGACAACATTGTCTGACTGGCTTAATGCAACCTAGATTGTATACCTAAAATGGATGAGAGTGGGGGGTGGGGGGGTGGCTTGGGAGGAGGGGGGGGGGGGAGAAAAAGTCACTGTATATGTGTGAAAAAGAAATAGTGTATATCATGGCTAATGTGATTTATGGTGTGAAAAATAAAAAATTTAAAAAAAGAGACTGATAGGGGGCTGTCGAGAGCATGGGGCAGTGGGATCAGTATGGGGACTGATAGCATGGGGACTAAATGCCATGCTAAAATAGGTCTGATGCGTCCATTTCAAGATCTGACCAGATTTGCATTCTTTTTATGCTTTGTTAAATATTCCATCAATTTTCTTCAAGTCTGCAAAGGAAGTACTTGTGTATCAAGTAATCTCAGTGTCTCCTTTTCCTTCACTCTAATTATTGTTTTTCATCAGCTATAATGTCTAAATATTGTCAACATCTGCTTTTTATACATTTGTTGACTTCAATGAAATAATGCAATTTCTCTGTCAAGATAGAGAATGGAAAGGTAATATGCTGATCTGAAGAAGAATTTTTAATATTATGAATACAGGAGTTTATCTACATTTGCTTGTTATTAGTGGAAACGGGGTACAAGTATACAGTTTGTTAAAAATAGCAGCACAGGTAGGGTGGTGAAGAAGACATTGACATACTTGCTTTCATCAGTCAGGGCACTGAGTACAGGAGATAAGATGTCATGTCACATCTGTACAAAACAATGGTGAGACAATATTTGGATTATTCTATGCTGTTTGGACACCCATCTATGGAAATGATGCCATTAAGCCAGAGAAAGTGTAGAAAATATTACTGGGAATGAGTTTTAATGAGGGACTAGTTAGGTTGGGACTTTTTTTTGTCTGGAGCATAGTCTTGGGGTAAACATGGAAGGATATAAAATGATGATAAGGTAAATATTCATAGTCTATTCCCCAGGGTAAGGAAAGCTAAAACTAGGAAGCATGGATTTATGGTGAGGGGAAAGACGTTTAAAAAAAGGACCTGAGGGGCAACTCTTTACATACAGTATGTGGAACAAAATGTCAGAGGAAATGGTAGAGGTGGGTACAATTACAATTTTGTTTAAAAGACATTTATACAGGTAGATGGATTGGAAAGGGTTAGATGGATGTGGGCAAAATGCAGGCAAATGAAACAACTACTTGGTTGCCATGGACAAGTTAGGCCAAAGGCCCTGTTCATGTGCTGTAAGCATCTAAATGTTGTATCTGATGCAAGTTTCTTCTTTCTTCCCATTTCCTTTCTCACTTCTAATCACATTTTTCCTTCCCAGGTCTAATGTTGTGTATGTGGCCAGCAATCACTTTGTATGGAGGCTGGTACCTGTATCAATTGCAACTCAGATCCGACAGCTTCTTCAAGACAAGCAATTTGAATTGGCTTTACAGCTGGCTGTAAGTATATACAGTGTGCACCTTTGGATATTGCACATTGTTTTAAATTATTGTTAATACATGCAAAGATTTTGATGTCTTTGTGTCTCTGATGCAGGAAAGTATAATGATCATGACTGTGGTGCTGTGAACTCTTCCAGACATAGGCAAAAGAACCAGACAGAACTGATCTTAAACTAAAATCCTCTTTAGTTCATCAAGGAGATTATTACTCCTGCAGTTTATATCTTTATGTAAAATCTAATAGACAGGAGTCTTAAATTTCTGCAAAGCAAGTTGGTTTTAGAATTTGATCAATAAAGAACATAATTTTTGAAAATGTATTCAAACAGATTATGAAATTCATCTTGATTGATTCATTTGAATTTAATTACATTGAAGTAGATAACATGGGGAATTAAAATGAGCAGGAACTAATGAGCATTCTAGCCAAGCAATTGTGCCACAGCTACTCTTTAGAATGTGCCAGAATTTTTCTTTCTCCCTTCCCACTCTGTGTTGGGCAGTACAGTGGAATAGCTGTATATTCTGCTGCCACACAGTTCCAGGAACCAGATTTCATCCTGATCTCTGTTCTTTTGCAGTTTGCATATTCTCCCTGTGTCCTTGGCTTTCCCCATGTACTCTAGTTTCCTCTTGCATGCTGCTAAATTAACTGGCTACTGCAAATTACCTGTTTTGTAGGTAAGTGGCAAAAAGAATTAAAAGTGGGGAGGGGTGGGGGGGGTTGATCAGAATATGAGAGAGAAAGCTACAGGGTAAAAGGGAGAATAAAGAAGGGGAATTGGGCTAATAGGAGCTGGCATTGACTGGATGGGTGGCATTTTATGTTGGGTGCCCTCTGGTAAACAAGACCTGTAAAGTAGAGCTTGCTGTCAGAAGCAGGAGAATATTTTGATAAAATTGATATTCATAGTAAATTTACAAAAGAAAGCCAGATACTTTTATTCATTTGTTACTAATTCATAATTGTTGTTGGCAGATTGGTTCATGCTTCAGAATGCTCAACTCTGTGGTATTTGCTAATTGTGACTGTCTACCAATCCTGAAGAAGTGCCATTTTGTTACAGAAAATGAAGGATGATTCAGACAATGATAAATGGCAACAAATTCATCACATTCAGAACCTTTTTGCTTTCAACTTGTTCTGCCAGAAACGTTTTGATGACTCCATGCAAGTTTTTGCTAAACTTGGCACAGGTACCAACAGACCTATTATTTTTAAATAGATGATGAACTAGGCAGAGGCCATTGCAGGGCAGGTCCAGGAATGATGAGAGCAAGTGAAGGAACTTGAAGCTCTTGCTAGAAATCTCTTCCTAATTCTCACTCTCCATTCCATAGGCATAAATGGTGATTTGGTGAAACCGTAATAGGCATATCTAATGGAAGGAGAGAATGAGAAATAGTGAATGTAGAATGAGAGTGTGAGCCTTGATTTGAATTTATGAGGAATGGTGTAGGAGATGAATTAGGAACTTGAGAGAAGGCAGCTCATAATGGTGCCATCTCCAAATTGAAGGTACATGAAAAGATTTGGATCTCAAATATTAATTATTTCAGACCTGTAGGGCCAGTGAGGAGCACTTAATTCAGATGTTTGAAGCTAGAGATATACAGGTTACATTTTTGGAACTTAGGGATTCTAACTGAAACTGAATTATATTATTTTCATTACATTTATTTGATTCACCAGATCCCACTCATGTGATTGGGCTGTACCCAGATTTGTTGCCAGCTGATTTCAGAAAACAACTTCAGTACCCCAATCCTCTTCCCACACTATCTACCGCAGAGCTGGAAAAAGCACATTTAGCACTCATAGACTACTTGACCCAGGTAAATGCTCCTGGGAAAATACTATTCTACTGGTTTAAATACGCCTGTAAAGGCTTGCATTACTTTTAAATGATCTATTTATGAATATTCCAGGGGGCTTATGACCTGTCATATTTGAAAAATCCATTGTAAGTTTGGTTCAACTCACAAGATGAGTAATTACATGGCATAACAGATTGTCAGGAATGTCTGAATTTATTGGGGTTGGGGATCTATTAAAGTAAATGCTCTCGATCAGTGGTTCCCAACCTTTCTTCATCCACAGAACACATTAAGTATTCCTTTACCTACTGAGGATCAATGGAAACAAACCCATGGACCACAGGTTGAGAAAAATACTGCTCTAGATTATGTATTCAGACAGGAAGAAAGCCATTCTACCGAATGAGGCTGAATACAATTCAAATGTGGTTTCTGAGAGAAAATGTTTAGACTCCCTAATGATGGGTAAATGTCCACTGGGTATTGTAGAATGTGGTTGTAAGATGCATGGTGGGTTTAAAGTCAAATTTGTTTATGGCATTGTAAGACTTCATTGATAATATTGTTTATAACTTT
Organism: Narcine bancroftii; assembly: GCF_036971445.1. NCBI lineage: Eukaryota > Metazoa > Chordata > Chondrichthyes > Torpediniformes > Narcinidae > Narcine > Narcine bancroftii. Next base: position 81,196,828 of record NC_091470.1, read on the forward strand.
TATTATTCTTCCAAGAAACGAATGCATTTAGTAAAACAGCTACATGATTCAGAACCCTCTACCACTTCACCACTCATGGAAGGTACCCCAACCATCAAGTCAAAGAAAAAATTGCTCCAGATCATTGACACAACGTTATTAAAATGTTATCTTCAAGTAAGTAGAATGGTATGCCTAGCTTTAAAGGCAAAAATAAATGTCACATTTTCTCATTTTTTTCTGAGCATTGATGGAATTATTCAATTTGAGATACTCTATTTTGACCTTGTTCCTATTCTTCAAGGTTGAATGTAGGTAGATGTGCATTGAACAGGCAGCACGGTGTACCTGTCTGACACTACTTCCCAAACAGATAGAACATTACAGCACAGTAAAGGCTCTTCGGCACTCAGTGTTGTGCCGGCCAATATATTCCTACCAAAAAAATACTAAACCCTTCCTAGCTTTTAACTCTCCATTTTTCTTTCATCCATGTGCCTGTCTTAAGTGTCTCTTAAATCCCCCTAATGTTTCAGCCTCCACCACCATCCCTGGCAAGGCATTTCAGGCACCTACAGCCCTCTGTGTAAAAAAAAAAAAACATAACTCTGATGTCTCTCCTAAACTTACCTTTTGTAGAGATGTTCCCTAGTGTTTGCTATTCCTGCCCTGGGAAAAAGGTGCTGGCTGTCCACCTTATCTATGCCTCTCAGAATCTTGTAGACTTCTATTAAGTCTCCTCCTATCCTTCAATCCATAGAGAAAAGATCCACTTCTGCTAACCTTGCCTCATAAGACTTATTTTCCAAGCCAGGCAACATCCTGGAAAATCTCCTCTGCGCCCTCTCCATACCTTCCCTATCCTTCCTACAATGGGGTGACCTGAACTGAACTCAATGCTCTAAATGTGGTCTCACCAGAAATTTGTAGAGTTGTAACATGACCTCATGACTCTTGAACTCAATCCCATAAGCCTTCTTAACTATCCTATCTACCTGTGTGGTAACCTTGAGGGATGTTTGGGTTTGGACCCCAAGGTCCCTCTGTTTCTCCATACTGTTAAATATCAGACCATTAGCCCTGTACTCAGCCTTCTGGTTTGACCTTCCAATATACATCACCTTACTTACACTTATCCAGATTGAACTTCATCTGCCACTTTTCCACCCAATTCTACATCTTGACTATATCCTTTTGTAATCTACGACAATCTTGAGCATCATCCACAACTCCTCCAACCTTTGTATCGTCCACAAACATTAACCCATCCTTCTGCTTCTTCATCCAGGTCATTTATAAGCATTACAAAGAGCAGGGTTCCTAGAACAGATCCCTGTGAAACTCCATTAGTCACTGACCTCCAGGCAAAATAATTTGCATCTATTTAGGCAAGCCAATTTTTAATCCACACAGCCATGGTTTCATGGATCTCATGCCTCATGACTTTCTGAACAAGTCTCTCATGGAGGACTTTGTCATATGCCTTACTAAGATCTATAAGAGGCCTCATCTACTGCCCTACCTTCATCAATTTTTTTGTTACCTCATCAAATAACTCATTAGGCTCGTGAGGCTCAGCCTTCCCTTCACAAAACCATGCTGACTCCTTCAGTAGAGTATACTTCAAATACTCATAAATTCTATCCTTAAGAATCTTCTCCATAGGTTTGCACAACACTGGTCGATAATTCTTAGGATTCTCCCTTTTACCTTTTTTAAGCAAGGGGACCATATTTGCTATTCTCCAATCATCTGGCACCCCACCTATCACCAAGGAAGATCCAAAGATCATAGCCAATGCCCCAGTTATCTGTTCCCTACCTTCCCACAGTAACTTGGGGAATATTGTGTCTGGCTCTGGGGACTTAACAATCTTAATGTTTTTAAGAAGATCTAATACTTCTTTAATCTCAGCTCTGTTCAGCACACGAGCCTGTTCTATTCCGACCTCACCCTGATCAAAGTCTTTTTCTTTGGGTGAATACTGAAGTATTAATTTATGACCTTTCCAACCTCCTCTGCATCTAGATACATGTTGCATTCTTTATCCTTGAGCAGCCCCACCTTCATGCTTATCATCCTTCTGTTCTTTATATTCACAGAGAATGCCTTGAGGCTCTCCTTAATCCTACTTGCCAAGGCCTTCTCGTACTCCATTTGAGTTCTCCTAAGTCCTTTCTAAAGTTCCTTCCTGGCTACCATATAATTCACATGAGCACCTCCTGTTTCCTATATCTAATATATACTTCCTTCTTCCTCTTAAATAGCTTCCTTACCCTGTTTGGTCAACCGTGGTTCCCTTTTCCTATAATCTTTTCCCTGTCTCAGTGGGACAAACTTATCCTGAACCCGGCACCAGTGGTGCCTAAACTTAGAACATTAGTTCTGTGCTTTCTCCTGTGAACATCTGTTCCCAATTCACTCTCCCTAATTCCTGCCTCATTCCATCGTAATAAGCCCTTCCCCAATTAACACTTTCCCATTTTGTCTGCTTTTATCCTTATCCATAGCTATGCTAAAGTTCAGGGAGTTGTGGTTACTTTCACTGAAATACTCCCCCGCTAAGGGATCTGACGAGGTTCGTTACCCGGTACCAGATCCAGTATAGCCCTTTCTCTAATCACTAGTCCACATACTGTGTCAAGAATCCTTCTTAGACTTATCTGACAAATTTTGCCCCATCTATCCCTCTTGAAGTCAGGAGGTACCAGTCAACATTGGGGAAGTTGAAGTCTCCCATGGCAACCACCCTGTAATTTCTGCACCATTCCAAAATATGCTTATCTGTTCCTTACTGTTCTGAGGGCTGTTTGGTGGCCTATAGACTACTCCCAGCACAGTCAGTGCTGACTTCCACCCACATCAACTCAATGGACACTCCCTCTACAGTGTCCTCCCTTTCTAGAGCTGTGTCCCCGACCAGTAATGCTACTTCCATCCCCTTCCCCCGACCTCGCATCGTGTTCCTTTTAAAACCCCTAAACCCCAGTACCTGTATCAGCCAATCCTGCCAGCCAAGTCTCTGTAATGGCCACAATATCATATATCCACGTATTGATCCTTGCTCTAAGTTCATCTCCTTTATTCCAAATACTCCTTGCATTGAAATAAACACATGTCAAACTCTCCAATTGACTATAGACCCTAGATGTCCCTGACCCTGGCTCCTGGGAGGCAACATACCATCTGGGAACCTTGATCTTGTTCACAAAACCTCCCATCTGTTTGCCTAACTAGCAAATCCCCTATCACTGTCACTCCCTCCCCCTTTCCCTTCTGAGGCAAAGGGCCAGACTCTGTACCAGAGACGTGGCCACTATGACTTGCCCCTGGTAGATTGTCCCCTCCGATCATTATCCTAAACAGTATACTTATTGTTGAGGGGAACGGCCACAGGGGTGTTCTGCACTGTCTGCCTATTCCCCTTCCCTCTCCTAACAGTCACCCAGCTACCTTCCTCCTGATTTTTGAGGGTGACTTTCTCTCTCAAGCTTCTATCATCCCCTGTGTCTCCCAAATGTTTTGGAGTTCATCCAGCACCAATGATCTAGTTCAAGTTGAAAGAGGAATAGATTCAAGAAAATATTCTGCTTTCTTGAAAAATATAGCTTGCCCAATGGAATTACAGATTCATAACTGCCTGATGTAGAGAACCTCAAATCCACATGTTAGGAGCTGGACTTTAAGTCTCAGCTTAAGCATTGTACCACACCCTTTAGACACAGCATTTTAGGAAGGCTTCTAAATGTAGTCAATTTTACCACAATTGTGCAAAGGGTCAGGGCAGGCATATAGAGAGATGGAAGTTAATGCAATTATTTATCCTAAGTCTAGAAGTAATAAAGACGTGCATTTCAACAGCAGATTCGCTAAGGCAAGATCAGGACAGAAAATATTTCTAGGATGGCTTTGGGGAGGGAGCCATTTCAGAATTAACATTTCATTTTAGGATTAATTATGTTTATTAGGATTAATCAAGGTATCAAAGGTCAACAAAAGGAATGTAAATAACAGCTAGGAAATGGAGTTGGTTGGGAAGGTCAAAAGACGATAGCTTCAATCTTCCTGGTAGCTAACAAGAAGAAATCTTGGCTCATCCAGCACAGGATGTTCAACAAGTAGTGTGACAAGACAGTGGAGGGGATGTAAAAGACAATGGTGAGGTAGTGCTATGTGTCAACAGCAAACAAAAGGTTTTCGGCCTTTTCTTCCTTCCTGAATGCTGGCTACTGTATGTTTCAGACTAATGTGGCGCTTGTGGCCCCATTGTTACGGCTGGAAAACAACCAGTGTCACATTGAGGAGAGTGAGCATGTTCTGAAGAAAGCACAGAAGTACAGTGAGCTGATTATTCTATACGAGAAAAAGGGTCTACATGAGAAAGGTAAACCTGTTACAGTTTCCTTTGCTTTTATAGGAACAAGAGTAGATATTCATCTGTTCATCCTGTCTAATATTCACTTGCTGATTGATCTCTATCAACTCAAAGGAAATAATTCTTCTTCAGCTGATAAATTGCTACTTCTCCAGTTGAACAACACTTGAAAGAAACTCTGAGAATAGTGAAGCACACAATTCATCTCTGGTTGGGGTTTAATGACCAGCACCAAGACTGCCATGATATCACCACCTGTGACTGAATTGGCCAAGTTGTGACTAATATAGTCGTCTGATAATGTAGGCCAGAACGGGGATAAACTTTCTTTATCTCGTCCTTTACGTCTTGCATATCCATCCGTCTATATTAACATTGGAAGGTGTGTCCATTGTAGTAGTCTTGTAGAGAAAAAGTCCTACTTTCATTATAACAACATCCTTCATTTACTTTTGCGGCACTGCCATCATTATCACATTCCCAAAAAGGAGATATTCATATTGGAATTATCATTTCACCCATGAGGCACTGTGAATCATTACAGAATTATAATCCATTGAACCCAGATTTCGTATTTCACATACAGTATCTCTCACCTTGACATTACTTTCAAACCATTGTGCCAACCCTGATTCAATGAAGAATGAGGGCGAATACATCTGAGGCAGCAAATAATGTTTCTAAATTTGACTTGCTAGTCCACCAGGGGAGCAGCATGAAATTACTTTGTGTTAAGGACCAAGCATTAAAAATAGGTGAGTGTTTAACAATCAACTGATCTAATCAAAGCTTTGCAGCCTGTCAACCCTAATTGTTTATGTGGAATGGTTGAGTGTCAAACACAAGATTGAAGCATTTTTTAATCATTTTTGGCCAGGAGTTTTAGTGGATGAGCCAGAGGTTCACCTTTGGTCCGTGCTATTCCAGGAGACAACTTTTGGTCAATTTGATTCGACCCACACACTACCAAGAAACAACTGAGGCATGAATGCTGCAAAGCTGTGAAGGCAAAGAATATATTAGTGCTAATACAGAAGTCTGGTGTTTCTGTAGTAGCCACATCTGTACACAAGTAGCCTCTTCATTTGGATTTTTTTCAGAACTATATGGGTTCAATTTGTTTTAAATTTGATCCAGACGTGGGTAAAAGAAGTGATGCAAGGTAATAGAAAGATTGGTGGAGTTATGAACAGTGTAGAGGGTTATTTATCAAAGACTAAAACAGGATATAGATCCATTACTCATATGGGCAGAGCAATGGCAGATGAAGTTTAACCTGGACAAGTGTGATGTGTTTTGAGAGGTCCAATATAAATTCAAAGTCTTTTCCTCTGGGCAAATGTATCATACACTAGAGAATGTGCATTTAATATGTAGTGGAATAAGTTCAAAGGGGATGTTCAGGACAAAAATTCTATATAGAGAATTTAGGTGCCTGGAACGGGCTGCCAGGAGAAGTGGTGGAATCAGATCTAATACAGTACAACTCCGATTATCCAAAATGGTCGGGACCTGGCCTATTTTGGATAAAAGTGTTTTTTGGATAACTGGTCATTTTTTAAAAACAGCCAATTAGCAACAGCAAATCACTTGTAACAATGTTTAAACAACAATAAACTGGAAGGCTTTTTAAGCATTAAAATGATATGTAATTCTTACCAAAAAATGCTGGCCACACTGATCACTAAAACCTCCCCACCGAGGCCCCGGTTGTGCTGGGATCCTGAGGGTCTCACTCCTGCCTGGGAGCTTGAGGTCCACACTGCCGCTGCAGGAATTATTTTCATCAATGATGATCCTTCCAACTTAAGACATTTTGAGGAGGTTCATTGATGATTGTGCAATGTGCAGTTTCTTAGAAAAGTCAGACTATGGTAGTGTGCAGCAAAGACCTAGATACCATTGGAGCTCAGAATGATAAGTGGAAGTAAGATTCAAGCCTATCTTCACCATTAAAGGGTCAAGCTGCCTACCCTGTGATATTTTATGTCATTGCCATCACAGAGTTCCCCCACTGTGAACATCTAGTGGGTCACTGTTGACCAGAAGCTCAACTAGGCTATATCCATACATGTGGCTGCAAGGGCAGATCCAAGACTGGGTATCTTGCAGTAAGTAATTCAATTCCTGACATCCCCAAGTCTTTCACCATCAACAAGTCACGACTGAGGAATGTGATGATTAATAAGTGTGCCTTCATTCAAGAATATCAATACCTTTCGGGTCAAACCAGTCTGCTTGGTTGGCACACCTTAAACATAGACAACTGGGTGTACCATCTGTTAAATATTCCTCACCAAGACTACTACAATGGCATCTCCCAAGCTTATCACTTCTACCTCCACAATGGAATACTACTTTGTTCCCTTTGATGAAAACCATTCTACCTTGAAAATAGAGTTAACTGAGGAGTCACGTGATGGAGTAGTGGCCGGACGGAGACTTCCAGCCCTCTCCAGAAAAGTCGGGAAAAACAAGAGAAAATACAAAGGCACAGAAATAAAAGTTACAGAAAAGTGAGTATAAAGGTGGAAAGAAGATGGAGACAAAAAAAGAAAAATCAAAATCAACGGTAAGAAGAGAGGAAGAGAAGACAACGGAGGAAAAAGGTGAAGGCCTTACCTGTCCAAAGAGGCCCGCTGTGGAGAGAGGAGCCCGCATCCTCAGGTCGGTAGAAAAAGAAATACAACAATGGCTCGCAGAGCCAAGTAAAAGTGCGCAACCACGCATGCGCGTGAAAAAAAACACACCGACGGGAGGGGGGACCAGCTGGGGAGTCGATCTCCACAGCCGGCAACGACAGCTGCAGAACACCTGCAGCAAGAAGAGACCACAGAAGACAATAGAAACAAGAAAGAAGAGAAGGAAAGGGCAACAAAGAAACAACAGATGGCCAACCCAGAGGAAGAAGAAGAGGAAGAATACAGTGAAATAGATGAAGGGAAAGGCAAGGTAAAGGATATACTTTCTCTTGTTAGAGGATACATGGAGTCATTTAAAGAATGGCAAACACAGGAATTCAATGATTTAAGAAGAAGAATAAACAACACAGAAGAGAAAGTGAATAAAATAGATATGACCTTAACAGAAATGGGGAAAAAAATGGACAAGATGGAAGAACGGGCAGTAGCAGCAGAAATGGAGGTAGAAGACTTAAAAAAGAAATTGGAGGAATCTAATAAAAAAACTAAAGAGACACAAGAACTACTAGCTCAAAAAATAGATATAATGGAAAATTCTTTTTTTTTCTTTGGCTTGGCTTCGGACGAAGATTTATGGAGGGGGTAAAAAGTCCACGTCAGCTGCAGGCTCGTTTGTGGCTGACAAGTCCGATGCGGGACAGGCAGACACGATTGCAGCGGTTGCAGGGGAAAATTGGTTGGTTGGGGTTGGGTGTTGGGTTTTTCCTCCTTTGCCTTTTGTCAGTGAGGTGGGCTCTGCGGTCTTCTTCAAAGGAGGTTGCTGCCCGCCAAACTGTGAGGCGCCACGATGCACGGTTTGAGGCGTTATCAGCCCACTGGCGGTGGTCAATGTGGCAGGCACAGAAGAAATAACATAAAGATAGTGGGCCTTAAGGAAGATGAAGAAGGCAAGAATATGAGGGAGTTTATAAATGAGTGGATCCCTAAGACCCTAGGATGTCCAGAACTACAGCAAGAAATGGAAATAGAAAGGGCACATAGAGCATTGGCCTCTAAACCACAACCACAACAAAAACCAAGATCTATTGTAGTAAAATTCCTAAGATATACTACAAGAGAAAAGGTACTGGAGAAGACAATGGAAAAAGTAAGAGAGGGCAACAAACCACTGGAATATAAAGGGCAAAAAATCTTCATTTATCCAGATATAAGTTTTGAACTCCTAAAGAAGAGAAAAGAGTTCAATACAGCAAAGGCGATTTTATGGAAGAAAGGGTATAAATTTATACTGAAGCATCCTGCGGTATTGAAAATATTTATTCCAGGACAACAAAACACACTTCTCGGATCCAGAAGAAGCACGAAAATTTGCAGAACAATTACAAAAATAGACTGAGGGATGAAGACGGGTAATGAGAGTAAAAATGATCACGAATGATATGTATGTGGGAAAAGACAAAAATAGACTGAGGGATGAAGACAGGTAATGAGGGTAAAAATGACCACGATTGATATGTATGCGGGTAAAGAGGTATAAGAGTGAATAGAGACAATGTGCATACGTGAATGTATCTGTAATTAGAGGAAAATATAGATAGTATAGACAAGAATTAATAAGGGAAGGTAATGGAATAGAGAGAATAAGGAGGGAATTAAAAGAGTGACCTTTGTGACATGAAAAGTGAAATCTTTTCTGGGGGGGGCTGGGTGGGGGAAAATAGCGGTCACTGCAAAATCAGTTGACGCTTGCGAGTGGATTCGCAAATCCAAATGGAGAGGGGAGATGTGGTCGTCCGACAAGGGATAAAGGACAACTCAGGAGGGGAAGGGGAGATTGGGGATAAAGAAGATAGAAATAGGAGAATAAGGAAAATGTTGGATGTTGTAGGAATGTTGTCTTGTAAAGAGTTGAAAATAAGAAAACAGAAATGGAAAAGGAGGAAAGGTAATGATGGAAAAACGGAAAGAGAAGATAAACAAAATATAAAATGGCTATGCTGAACTATATGACTTTAAATATTAATGGAATACATAACCAAATTAAAAGGAAGAAACTACTAAATTTACTGAAAAAGGAAAAAATAGATATAGCATTTGTCCAAGAAACACACTTAACTGAATTGGAGCACAAGAAATTAAAGAGAGATTAGGTAGGACATGTAACAGCAGCATCGTATAATTCAAAAGCAAGAGGAGTGGCTATATTAATTAGCAAAAATGTGCCATTTAAAATAGAAGAGGAAATAATAGATCCAGTAGGGAGATATGTTATGATAAAATGTCAGATATATTCGGAGCTTTGGAATCTACTTAATATATATTCACCTAACGAAGAAGATCAAAAGTTTATGCAAGATATCTTTTTGAAGGTAGCTAATACGCAAGGGAACATACTAATAGGAGGGGATTTCAATCTGAATTTGGATCCAAATATGGATAAAACGGGGAAAAAAATTAACAGGAAGAACAAAGTAACCAAATTTATAATTAAATCAATGCAAGAAATGAAACTTGTGGACATATGGAGGAAACAAAACCCAAAAGAAAAGGAATACTCATACTACTCGACTAGACATAAAACATACTCAAGAATAGACCTATTTTTGTTATCAGCTAGTATGCAGGATAGAGTAAGAAAAACAGAATATAAAGCGAGAATGCTATCGGACCATTCACCCTTAATACTGACAGTAAAGCTAGAGGACATCCCTCCAAGAATGTATAGATGGAGATTAAACCCCATGCTACTTAAAAGACAGGATTTTAGAGAATTTATTGAAAAACAATTAAAAATGTATTTTGAAGTAAATACGGAATCAGTGGAAGATAAGTTTATACTATGGGACGCAATGAAAGCATTCATTAGAGGGCAAATAATAAGTTATGTAACCAAGATGAAGAAGGACTACAATCAGGAAACAGAGCAGTTGGAAAGGGAAATAGTAAACATAGAAAAAAAATTAGCAATGAAGGAAGATACAACTAAAAGAAGAGAATAGGCAGATAAAAAAATAAAATATGAAACATTACAAACATATAAGGTGGAGAAGAATATAATGAAGACAAAACAGAAATATTATGAACTAGGTGAAAAAACACACAAAATCTTAGCATGGCAGCTTAAGACAGAGCAAACTAAGAAAATGGTATTGGCAACAAGGAAAAAAGACAAACAAATTACATATAATCCGAAAGAAATTAAGGAAAACTTCAGAGAATTCTATGAACAATTATACCGAACTGAAAACGAAGGGAAAGAAGGGAAAATAGATGAATTTTTGACTAAAATTGAACTACCAAAACTACAAATAGAGGAACAAAATAAATTAACAGAACCATTTGGAACAGTAGAAATACAAGAGATAATAAAAAAAATTACCAAATAATAAGACACCAGGAGAGGATGGACTCCCAATAGAATTCTACAAAACATTTAAAGACCTATTAATACCGCCCCTCCTGGATGTAATCAACCAGATTGATGAAACACAAAACTTACCAGATTCATGTAAAACAGCAATAATTACCGTGATACTACAACAAGGGAAAGATCCACTCTCACCAGCGTCATATAGACCAATATCTTTGCTAAACACAGATTATAAGATAATAGCTAAACTATTAGCAAACAGATTAGCAGAACAGGTACCGAAAATGGTAAATTTAGACCAAACTGGATTTATCAAAAAAAGACGCACAACAGACAATATTTGTAAATTTATTAACTTAATTCATGCAGTAGAAGGAAATAAAGCACCTGCAGTAGCAGTTGCTTTAGACGCAGAGAAGGCCTGCGACAGAGTAGAATGGAATTACTTGTTCAAAGTATTGCAAAAATTCAGTTTACCGGAGAAGTATATTAATTGGATTAAAGCATTATATAAGGGACCGTTAGCGAAAGTGACAGTAAATGGACATGTATCAAAGCAATTTAACTTAAGCAGGTCAACGCGGCAGGGATGCCCACTATCACCGTTATTGTTTGCGCTAGCTATAGAACCACTAGCAGAATTGATAAGAATAGATAATAATATAAAAGGAATAAAAATAAAAGACAGGGAATATAAAATCAGTCTATTTGCGGATGATGTGATAGTGTACTTAACAGAACCAGAACTATCAATAAAAGAATTATATAAGAAATTGAAGGAATATGGAGAAGTGTCGGGATACAAGATAAACGTAAATAAAAGTGAAGCAATGCCTATGAATAACGCGGATTTCTCAAAATGTAAGAAGGAATCCCCATTCAGATGGCAAATGCAGGCAATAAGATACCTAGGTGTACAAATAAACAAAAATCTAGGCCAATTATATAAACTCAATTACAATCCACTAATGAAAAAATTACAGGACGATTTAGAGCATTGGAAAGAGCTACCACTAACACTGATAGGAAGGATAAACTGTATTAAAATGAACATTTTTCCAAGGATACTATACTTATTTCAGGCATTGCCAATACAACTGACAGAAAAATTCTTCAAAGAGTTAAAGAAAATAATTAGGAAATTTTTATGGAGAGGGGGGAAACCGAGGATAGCACCAGATAAATTAACAGAATGGTATAAACAAGGAGGCTTGCAATTGCCAAACTTCAAAAATTATTATAGAGCCGCACAATTAAGATACCTATCAGATTTTTATCAAACAAGGGAAAAACCAGACTGGACGAGATTAGAATTAGATAAAATAGGGGAAAAGATACCTGAACACATATTATATAAATGGGACGAAAAATTGGTACAACATAGAACTTCTCCAGTATTACACCATCTCCTCAATATTTGGAAAAAGATTCATGTAGAAAGAAATAAAACAAATTATCAATTACCAAAACTAATATTGACGCAAAATAAGCTACTCCCTTTTACAATAGACAACCTTTCCTTTAGAAAATGGGAAAAAAAAGGGATTAAAAGAATAGAAAATTGTTTTTCAGGAAGTAGATTCTTATCCTTTGAACAAATGAGAGATAAGTACAATATAACTGGAGATGCAGCGCTGGCATATTACCAACTGAGATCCTACTTGAAAGATAAATTAGGAAGCAATTTGAGTTTACCAGAGGGAAGTAACCTTGAATAAGTGATTACAGATACAATGTTAATAAAAAGATTTATAACAAATATGTATATTAAACTGCAAGAAAAGGAGAATAAGGAAACAAATGGTAAAACTAAACAAAAATGGGAACAAGATTTAAATATAAAGATAAAAAAGGAAACATGGGAGAAATTACGTTCTGGAACGATGAGAAATACAATAAATACGAGGCTACGTATGATACAATATAATTGGTTACACAGACTATACATTACACCGCAAAAGTTAAATAAATGGGACCCAACAGTATCTGATAGATGTTTTCGATGTAAAAAAGAAAGGGGAACAACAATTCATGCAATCTGGACATGTGAGAAAGTAGAAAAATTTTGGGATGATCTCAATCAGATATTAAATAAAATAACAGAAAACAATATACCAAAGAATCCAGAGATCTTTCTCCTAAGTAACATAAAAAATAAAGAATTTGGAATTGACTTGGAGGATGCACAAAAAAGATTTGTTAAGATAGCTCTAGCCGTAGCAAAAAAATGTATTATGTCAACCTGGAAATTGGAAGATAATTTGAAAATAGAACAATGGTATATAGAAATGAATAAATGTATTCCATTAGAAAAAATAACATATAGTTTAAGAAATAATATTGAAATATTCGAACAAGTATGGGAGCCTTACATTAAATACAATAGCGAAAACCTACCGGGAACAAACATTACCTAAGTTGATGGAAGGAGAAGAGAAGTAAAGAATGGACTCAGTAGAATATCTGGTGTATTATTGTTGAATGACAACATTGTCTGACTGGCTTAATGCAACCTAGATTGTATACCTAAAATGGATGGGGGGGGGGTGGGGGGGTGGCTTGGGAGGAGGGAGGGGGGTGGAGAAAAAGTCACTGTATATGTGTGAAAAAGAAAAAGTGTATATCATGGCTAACGTGATTTATGGTGTTAAAAATAAAAAAATTTAAAAAAAAAAAGAAAATAGAGTTAACTGTCCTTTGTTAGTACTTGCTCAAACCATCACCTTTACCACAGATTGCAGTTGTTCCAGAACATAACACAGCACACGTGTTTCAACTCATAACGTCTTTGATATCAGTTTAAACTAATCCCACTTCCTTTCTGTCTGTTCCTTCATACCCTGCCTGTTTGTGTGCTTGTCTAAATGCTATTGTACCTGCTTCCTTCTCCCCCAGTAGCATATTCAATACACCTACCACTCTCTGTGTATAAATAAATGAATAGAATTTACCTTACAAAGCTTTGTTCAACTCTTCCCTATATTATTGTAAAACTATGTTCTCTAGTACTAGACATTCCCATCCTGAGAAAAAGAATATCTTCCCGATTTGTACCTCTCATAATTTTATATATTTCTGCCCCCCCAATCTTCAGTGCTCTGGAGAAAACAACCCAAGTATTACCTCTTCTTATAGGTAATACACTCCAACCCAAGCAACATCCTGGTGAACCTCTTCAGGACCGTTTGCGAAGCCTCCACATCTTTCCCATAATGCAACAACCAAAATGGCATGCTGTACTTCAAATGTGTCCTTACCAAAGTTTTGTACAGTTGCAGTATGTCTTGACCCTTGAAGAAGGGCTCAGGCCTGAACCGTTGATTAAATATATTTATCTCCTATGGATCCTGCGTGATCTGCTGAGTTCCTCCAGCATTTTTATGTTTTTACTATAATCACAGCGTCTGCAGGCTTTCGGATTTCTCTGCAGCGTGACTTCCTAACTTTTTATACTGAATAACCTATTCAATAAAGGTGAGCATGCAGTATGCCTTCTTTATTTACCTATGTACTTGTATTGCTATTTTCAGGGAATAAAGGACTTGCATTCCAAAATCCCTCTGTATCCCTGTTATGTTTGACCTCCCAAAAATGCATCACCTTGCTCTTGTCTGGATAAAACAATGTCATTTTCTCCAGCTGCATTTCTAATTTATATACTGCTGTATCCTTTGATAACCTTCCAAATTATCCACAACTCTGCTAATTTTTGTGTCTTCTGCAGGTTTCCTTACTAATAAGCCCACCTGCATTTTTATCCAAATCGTTTGTGTACATCGCAAGCAAGGCAGTTCACCATTACTATATAGAGGGATAGCAATAAATGCTGGCTGTGCTGACCATGAACATCTTGTAATTAATAACAATAATATTACTTGCAATTATTCTACAAACTTGATGAATTTTACCAAGCAAAGATTAGTTCATTGCAGTTTTAAAAGATTCAATTGATCCAGTCTCACTTGTTTTATATTAGACCATAGAACCATAAGCGATAGGAGCAGAATTAGGCTTTTTATCTCCTCAAGCCTGCTCTGCCATTTGAATCATGGCTGATGTATTCTTCCACTCTCTTCTCCTTATAGCCTTTCAACATCCACTTTAAATCTGACAGCCTCCACAGATACCTGTGACAATGAATTCTACAGATTCAACGCCCACTCTGTGCTCTTCTGTGTTCTAAAATGACGTTCTTTTATACTGAGGCCCTTTCAATATTTAGTATGTTTCAATGAGATTGCCCCCTTATTGTTCTAAACTCTAGTAAGTGCAGGCTCAGAGCCATCAAATGCTCCTCATGTGTTAACTTTCTCATTCCTTGCATCATTTCCATAAACCTCTTCTGTACCCCCTCCAATGGCTGCATATACTTAAGATATGGGCCTAAAACTACTCACAATTCTCCAAATAAATATTCAAATATTTTGAAACAGCCTGAAGGTAATTTAATGACTCTTGTTCTAATTCTGCCCACTGTAAGGAAATATTTTCTCTCTAACAATCCTGTTGAAGGCTTTAATCATCTGAAGCCATTCAATTGGATTACCCCTTCCATAGAAACATAGGAAGTAGGAACAGGAGTAGGCCAATTATGTATTTGTGGATAAAGGCTTAGTTGTGGCATGTTGTCATACATTTTCACACATCTTTTAAATTCTGTTGTGGTGTCATATTTTCTATTATGGCTGTGTCCACCATTTCTTTGTTGTTAAATGTGTTGTGCTTAACATGCTGTTGTGTTTTACTTGCAGCTTTGCAGGTCCTACTAGATCAGGCAAAAAAAGCCAATTCACCACTGAAAGGACATGAACGAACTGTGCAGTATCTGCAAAGACTGGGTTAGTAATCGTTTCCAATATACACAGTGATTCCTGATACCCTGGACAGTGTAACCATAATACTTTACAAAGAAACCAGTTAAATAACAGTTTTCAGGTTGCAATTATGCGCTGAGAAGAGGGAAAATGTTAGATTATGAGCCAGTAACATTTATGCAGAGATTGAGGGAAGACCAAATTGGAATTAGCCTTGATGCTTGCTGATGACAAATCATTTCATCACCAGCAATTATGTGCCCATAATTAAGCTAAAGATTGTTACATATTAAAGCTGAAAGCACACAAGAGACTGCATATGCTGTAATCTGAAGCTAAACACAATCTGCTCGGGGAAATCAGTGGGTGGAGCACCATCAGTGGGAGAAAAAGAATGGTCCACATTTCAGGCTGGAACCCAGGTCTTGGAGAAGGACTCCAGCCCAAAATATCAACCGTTTTTTTTCTCCCACTGATGCTGTCTGACTCACTGAGCTGCTCCAGGAGATTGTGCTTGGCTTTATATTGAAACTGTTGTGACGGGACATCTAGCCTTTTGTATTCAGGTAGCTTTTTAAAACCTAGTAAATCTAGTTTTTTTTACACATAGGATTTGTTTCAACAGAACAGTTGTGTATTGCATGCGTTGTAGAAGAATCATGTCTGAACCTCTCTGCTATTTTTATTTTCAGGGAAAGAGAACTTGAATATTATTTTTGAATTTTCTCTCTGGGTCCTGAAAGCCTGTCCAGAAGATGGACTAAAGGTAGGTGTTTATGATCAGCTTAGTTTTATGATATGCTTAGGTAGCACCTCAGGGCTGTGTGTTCAGCCTGCTCCTGTTCACGCTACCAACCCATGACTGCATCACCAGATCCAGCTCCAACATTGTCATCAAGTTTGCAGATGACAGAGCAGTATTTGGTCTCATCACACCACAGAGGAGGTGGAAAATCTCGTGAATTGGTGTGAGAGCAACAAGCTGTGTCTCAACATGGAAGTGATGATTGTGGACATCAAGAGGACCAGGAATGACCATGCTCCACTAAACATCAACAACTCTATAGTAGAGAGTGGAAAGCACCAAATTCCTTGGAGATCACTTAACTAGTGACCTATCGTGGACAAACAGCATCTCCTCACTTGTCAGGAAGGCGCAACAGGGACTCTACTTCCTGAGAAGACTGAAGTAGGCAAGGCTACCGGCCACCATTATGTAAACCTTCTATTGGAGCTCTATCAAGAGCGTCCTGGCTGACTGCATCACAGTGCAGTACGGTTGCTACAGAGAAATGGTTCAGAGGTCAATCTGCAGGACCATAAGAGTGGCCGAGAGGATCACTGAAGTCTCCCTCCCCCACCTCCCCATTGATGTGATCTACTGGGATCATCTGAAGAGGCTGTGCAAAATCATTAAGGGCCCCTTCCCCCTGCACACAGCATATTTCAGAGGCTCCTGTCGGCGAAGAGATACAGGAGTATCAGAGTCAGCACCATGAGGCTGAGGAACAACTTCTTCAATGGGGAGTGAGAATGCTGAACAACCATAGGAATTGCTCACACATTTTTCAGGCATGTGGTGATGAACCTTTATATTTCCAACTATATTCTCAAATGGAGTATTGTTCTCATTTATGTAATTCTTAATCTTCAAAAATAGTCAGTCAATTAGCATCTGATTCAATCCTTCAGGCAAACATCTCTTTCATCAGCTCGATTCCATTCTCGAATCTGGCATAAGCCATGAGAAGAGTGTCATTCTCTTACAGAGCGGATTCATCTAATTGTAAAGAGAATTTCTTGGTCTGTAATGGAATGACTAATTGTTTTCCTATGTTCCTTGCCATCTTATCAATTCTTCTAGAAACAATGGAATTTATTCAAAGGAATTGCCTGAATAGTTTATCATTTAATTTTATTAAGTCAGATATTATTCTGGACACTGAAGGCAAAATAAGTGATATGAGAATTTCCACTTTCAACAATCAATCAATTCATTATCTTATATAATGCAATACGGCCCTTTTCTAATTTATGTGATGTTTTAGTAATCATCTTTGAGGAGTGTTGGCTTCTCTCGAAATTATATCAAAGGGTTTTTAAATAATTCAAGGGTTTATCATTCTTCCTTTGATGTATTGGCTCTAAATGTTTTTTCAGCTTGCTTGGCCTCATCTCCTTGTTTGAAAATGTATTCAAATAAATCAAAACTATGGGCAGAGAAGGGTTTTGTGGAGAAGTAATGAAACCTTGCAGTAAGTATTCACCGAATACTGCTGACACTTCTTTTTGCCAAGGAATTCATAGGTAAAATTATTTCTAAAAGTAACAGAAATTAACTATTGCAAAACAAAAGCACTTCTTACAAGGGTTAGCTCAAAAGTTTACTTAAATTTTATGCAATTTAATGAACAATACAACCTTCTTCATTAAAAGCTAGCAGAAAGAGACATACATTCACTACCCCTCATGAACACCCGATGCAAAATGAGGGTGCTTGCTGACGTGAGAAATATGGAGCAAAACTTTTCGGCCTGCACACTTGTTTCCTGGAATTGAAGGTGAAAGAACAAAAGAGGAAAACTATGTGGAACGCAATTCATTGCCAAAGCTGGTTCCATGTCAGTCAAACAATTATGTCCAAGCAAGGAATGCTCTAAAAATCTTTGTTAAATTTCCACATTTATCTAGGCTGTCTCCAAATGCCTCCAACCTTGAAAGAAGTATTGCATTGCTTGGGAACTATACAGCAAAGCCTAACAACAGAGACCTTTCCTTCCCCAAAAAATGTTTAATCCGTTTAATTTCCTTGCCCCCTACACACCTTGGGCCCCATTATAAAGGATTTCAGTCTGTAGATCCCCTTTAATATGCTGTGGGCCATGTTGAGAATGGCTGGCCTATTCTTTGGATATGTAATTGTCAATGCTACTTGATATTGGATGATACTGTTTCATGGAGAAAGGGTGCTCTTTATTTGCTGCACTGTGATAAAGGAATGGGACTTTTTCACAGAATGTGGTAAGACCAAAAGGAATCTGCCCCAATTAATTGCACAAACATCAGGTCTTTGCTTCTGTTCTCTTTAGGTATTTACAGAGGATCTCCCTGAAGTGGAAAATCTACCAAGAGACAAAGTACTGGAATTCCTGAAGGAGAGCTGCAAAGAGCTTGCTATACCTTATCTGGTAAGAACTGTTCATATCAGGAAATTATATTACTATTATTTCCATTGGTTTTTTTTTCTTCTTTAAAAACTTTATTTAAAGTTTTTAAAAAATACAAATATAAACATAAAACACAAAATAAAACTAAGTCTACCTCCTATAATCCTCCCCCCATCCTCCTCCCAACTATCCCACCCCTTATACCAACCCCCCCCCCTTGGAGCTTATATATAAAAAAACAATTATACAGAATCAAAATAGGTTAAGTTGCCAATCTACATGTCAATCTACATCTTTAAACATAAATAAAGTATCTACATTTAAATACATACATTAAAAGACCACATTTTAACAAAAGAATTATTTCGTAAATTATATGTTATCTTCTCTTAAGTACAAACAAGATTGAATTTCTTTATGCCATCTTTGTATACTTAACTCAACATCATTTTTCCAAGTTACTGCTATACATTTTCTGGCTACCGCCAAACCCAATCGAATAAATGCGATTTGAGGTTTTTCCATCCATACTATAAATTGTATTCACATAGCCCAATAAACACATCTATGGATCCACATATAATTCTGTTTGGAATAAATCTCGTAGGTTAATAACTTTCTCCCAAAAAGGCTTAACCTTAATACATTCCCATACCGAATGCACAAACATGCCAGTCTGATCCCCACATTGGAAACACAAGTCAGACTCTCTAAAACCATATCTCTTTAACTTTTCAGAGGTTAAATATAACTGATGTAGAAAATTATAATTAGCTAAACTATAACGTACATAATTAATTTTGTAACCCTCTCCAAACACAATTCAGACCATTCTTGTTCAGAGATAGGAATAGATAACTCTTGTTCCCATTTATCCCTTACTCTAAAATCATCCACCTTTTTCATATTTGCTTGTAACAACAAATACATTTCTGAAACAAACCCTTTCTTCCCTTTATCCATAGCTAATTTCTCAAAATTCGACAAACTAGGTAATATTAACTCTCGCCCAAAACACTTCATCAATAAAACACGTACTTGATAATAAGCAAATAATGTATTCTGTAATATACCAAACTTCTCTCTAAGTCTATCAAATGAAAGAAATAAACCTGCTTCAAAACAATCTTCCACTAATACCAACACCTTTGAATCCCAATCCTTCAAATAGGGATTATGCATAGAAAATGGAATTAATAGGGAGTAGTCACGTGATGGAGTAGTGGCCGGTCGGGAAAACCAGCCCTCTCCAGGAAAAAAATTAGGAAAAAGCAAAGCATAACAAAAATAGAATATAAGAAATAGAAGATAAAGATACAGAGAAGAGAAAGAAGATGGTTTCCAAGAAGGAGAAAGTAAGA
This sequence comes from Narcine bancroftii, assembly GCF_036971445.1. Classification (NCBI taxonomy): domain Eukaryota; kingdom Metazoa; phylum Chordata; class Chondrichthyes; order Torpediniformes; family Narcinidae; genus Narcine; species Narcine bancroftii. The sequence goes on from NC_091470.1 coordinate 81,216,536, forward strand.
ACAACTGGAAAAAAAGAAATAAAGTCGATGGAGAAGAAAGAAGGCGGCCTTACCTGCACGAAGGAACAGGATGCTGAGTGCCCGACCCTCGAGGTCAGTGCCTGCCCTACAGAGTCGCGACCCACCAGCCAGTGCACTACAAAAATGGCTCTCGGAGCCAAACAAAAGTGTGCAATCAAAGGAGAAAGAGAACACCAACGGGAGGGGGGCTCAGCAGAGGAGCGGGCTGTCACAGAGCAAGCAGCTGAGAGACAGCCGACACCAGGGCTCTCAGCTGGAGGATAAGGAAGACAACAGAAGAGGGAGCGACAAAACAGACGTGGAAGACAGACGGAGGGAGAGCTGACAAGAAGACCAACGTCAGGAAGCACAACAGATGAGCAGCCCAAGAGGAGAGGACCAGCAACAAGAGGCCCGACAAAGAGATACAAGCAGCTCATCAGAAAAAAACAGAAGAGAAGAAGAAGACACAAACACAGATACAGACACAGAAGAAGAGGAAGAAGACCAAGATTTTCACAGAGAAATAGAAGGTAAAACTGATGGACAAAGAGAAATAAAAGGTAAAACTGATGAACAGAATATAGATAAAGTCTTTTTTTGAAGAACAAATGAGATCAGTAAAAGAATGGTCATCATTAGAGTTTAATGCAATTAAAAGGAAAATGAAAAGAACAGAAGATAAAATGCAAAGATTAGAACTGGTAATGACAGAAATAGGGAAAAGAGTAGAGAATGTGGAAGAGCGGGAAACAGATGTAGAAATGGAAGTAAATGACTTAAGAGAAAAATTGGAAGAAAGTGACAAAAAGATTAGAGAGACACAAGAGTTGTTATCTCAGAAAATTGATATGTTGGAAAATTATAGTAGGCGAAACAACATAAAAATAGTGGGCCTGAAGGGGGGTGAAGAAGGCACAGACATGAAGGAATTTATAAAAGGATGGATCCCAAAGGTCCTGGGAACGACAGAAATACAGGAAGAAATGGAAATAGAAAGGGCACACAGACCATTTGCTCTGAAACCTTTTTTCTTTGGCTTGGCTTCGTGGACGAAGATTTATGGAGGGGGTAAAAAGTCCACGTCAGCTGCAGGCTCGTTTGTGGCTGACAAGTCCGATGCGGGACAGGCAGACACGGTTGCAGCGGTTGCAGGGGAAAATTGGTTGGTTGGGGTTGGGTGTTGGGTTTTTCCTCCTTTGCAACCACAGACTCTGAAACCTCAGACACATCAAAAACCTAGATCCATCTTAGTAAAATTTTTGAGATAAACGACAAGAGAAAATATACTGGAACAGGCAAGGAATAAAATTAGAGAAGATAATAAACCATTGGAATACAAGGGTCAAAAAATATTTTTTTACCCAGACGTAAGTTTTGAACTCTTAAAGAGGAGGAAGGAATTTAATACAGCAAAATCAACTTTATGGAAAAAAGGTTACAAATTCATATTAAGACATCCAGCCGTGCTTAAAATATTTATACCTGGGGAGCGAAACAGAATGTTCTCAGATCCAAAAAAGCGCAAGAATTCGCAGAACGTTTGCAGGGCAGGAGAAGAGATGAAGAGATGTAACAAGAATGAAGAACAGCGATAAAGTATATATAAAATGTAAAAACAATATATGTAAAGAACTAAAGTAGGAAAAGAGAAGGGAAGGAAGGGTGTAAGGGGGGCAAAGAAAAGAGAGCTTTGTTATACTTGTTAAAAAAAGTGTTTTCTGGAGAGGGCTGGGTAGAGGGAGAATAATCGTCACTGCAAAATAAGTTGACGCTGCGAACAAGATCACAATCCAAGTGAAAAGGGGAGTTGTTGCCCGGCAAGGGGTATGGAGCAACTCAGAGAGGGGGGGATCTTTTGGGGTTAAGGTGTTAGTGGATGTGGGAACTGCGGGGGTATTTTATGTCTTAAAGGTGTTGTCGTACATTAAGTGTAATAAGAGAAAACTAAGATGAAAAGGGGGATGGAGGTGGCGAAGAGGTTTATGCAAGATATAAGATGGCCATGTTGAACTATATGACTATAAACGTTAATGGAATACATAACCAAATTAAAAGGAAGAGGCTACTAAATTTATTGAAGAAGGAAAAAATAGATATAGTTTTTATGTAGGAAATGCATCTAACTGAAGCGGAACATAACAAACTAAAGAGAGACTGGGTAGGACATGTAACGGCAGCATCCTATAATTCAAAAGTTAGAGGTATAGCCATACTAGTTAACAAAAATATACCAATCAAAATAGAGGAGGAAATAATAGATCTGGCAGGGAGGTATGCAATGATAAAGTGTCAGATATACTCAGAATTTTGGAATTTGCTCAATATATATGCACCTAACAGGAGGATCAAAAGTTTATGCAGGATATTTTTTTGAAGATTGCAGAGACACAAGGAAATATATTGATTGGAGAGGATTTTAACTTTAATTTGGACCCAATGTTGGATAAAACTGGACAAAAGACAAGTAAAAAGAATAAAGTAACCAAATTTATGGTTAAATCAATGCAGGTAATGAAACGTATGGATATATGGAAGAGGCAACACCCAAGAGAGAAGGAATTTTCATATTATTCGAGTAGGCACAAAACTTACTCAAAGATTGATATGTTTTTGTTGTCAGCCCATATTCAAGGGAGAGTTAGGAAAACTGAGTATAAAGCTAGACTACTATCAGATCATTCATCCCTATTATTAGGAATAGAACTGGAGGACATCCCAGCAAGAACATATCGAAGGAGGTTAAACTCCATGATACTTAAAAGACAGGAATTTAGGGAGTTTATTGAACGCCAAATTAAAACATATTTTGAAATAAACACAGGATCAGTGAAAGACAAATTTATATCATGGGACGCAATGAAAGCCTTCATTAGAGGGCAGCTAATAAGTGATGTGACTAAGATGAAAAAGGATTATAATTGGGAAATAGAGCAGCTGGAAAGGGAGATAGTAAGTACAGAAAAGGAATTAGTAAAAAGGGTTGATATAACGAAAAAGAGAGAGTTGGCAGACAAAAAAATTAAATACGAAACATTACAAACGTACAAGGTGGAGAAAAACATAATGAAAACAAAGCAAAAGTATTACGAACTGGGAGAAAAAACACATAAAATATTAGCCTGGCAACTTAAAATGGAACAAGCTAAAAGAACGATACTGGCATCAAGGAAAAAGGACAAACAAATTACATATAATCCAACAGAAATTAATGAAAATTTTAAGGAATTTTGTGACCAATTGTATCAAACTGAGAGCTAGGGGAAAGATGATAAAATAGAGGAATTTTTAGCTAAAATTGAACTGCTGAAATTGCAAGAAGAGGAGCAAACCAAATTGATAAAACCATTTGAAATAGAGGATGGACTCCCAATAGAATTCTATAAAACATTTAAAGAGTTATTAATTCCTCCTCTCCTGGAAGTAATGAACTAGATAGAAGAAACACAAAACTTGCCAGATTCATGTAAGACACCAATAATTACAGTAATACTAAAGACAGGGAAGGATCCATCAACACTAGCATCATATAGACCAATATCTCTACTTAACACAGACTATAAGATAATAGCGAAATTATTAGCAAACAGATTGGCCAATTGTGTACCTAAAATAGTAAAGCAACATCAAACTGGATTTATTAAGAAAAGACGAACAGCGGACAATGTCTGCAAACTTATTCATCTGATCCACGCAGTTCAAGGAAATAAGAAACCAACAGTGGCTGTTGCTCTAGACGCAGAAAAAGCATTTGACAGAGTAGAGTGGAATTACTTATTTAAAGTATTACAGAAGTTCAATCTACCAGAAAAATATATAAATTGGAGTAAAGCATTGTATAATGGACCATTGGTGAAGGTAGCAGTAAATGGATATGTAACGAGTCACTTTAAATTAAGTAGGTCAACTAGACAGGGATATCCACTATCCCCCTCATTGTTCGCCTTAGCAATAGAACCTTTGGCAGAACTGATAAGAACAGAAAATAAAATAAAAGGGATAAAAATGAAGGAGGAGTATAAAATCAGCTTATTTGTAGATGACATCATAGTTGTATCTAACAGAACCAGAAGTATCAGTAAAAGAATTACATAAGAAATTGAAGGAATATGGAGAAATATCGGGGTACAAGATCAACGCAAATAAAAGTAAAGTGATGCCAATGAGTAACACAGACTATACAGAATTTAAAAAAGAATCACCATTTAAATGGCAAGCACAAGCAATCTGATACCTAGGGATCAGGTTAGATAATAACTTAAACCACTTGTACAAACTAAATTATCAGCCACTAATAAAGAAGTTACAGGAAGACTTAGGACATTGATAGGGAGGGTAAACTGCATTAAAATGAACGTGTTCCTAAAGATACAATACTTATTTCAAACATTACCAATTCCCTTAACAGAAAAATTCTTTAAGGAACTAAAGAGAATAATAAGGAAATTCTTGTGGAAAGGGAGGAATCCAAGGGTAGTGTTAGATAAATTAACAGAGAGGTATAATCAAGGTGATTTACAGTTATCAAATTTTAGAAATTATTATAGAGCCGCACAATTAAGGTATTTATCAGATTTTTACCAGACAAGGGAAAAACCAGACTGGACTAAGATGGAACTAGATGAAAAACTGGTGTAATATAAAAACTCACCAGTACTGCATCATTTACTTAATACATGGAAGAAGAAAGGAAAAAAACGAATTATCAAATACCAAAATTACTATTGACGCAAAATCCGCAAATCCCTTTAACAATAGACAACCTTTCTTTTAAAGATTGGGAGAGAAAAGGAATCAAAAGAATAGAAAACTTTTTTGGGAAATAATTTATTAACATTTGAACAGTTGAAGTACAAATATGGTACAATGTTTGCATATCATCAATTGAAAGCTTATTTAAAGGATAAATTGGGAAACAGCTTGAGATTACCTGAAGGAAGCAGCTTTGAATACGTGATTACAGACACAATGATAATCAAAAGATTTATAACCGACATGTACATTAAGCTGCAAGATAAGGAAAATGAAATAAATTATAAACCTAAGCAGAAGTGGGAAAAGAATCAAAACATAAAGATAAAAAAATGAATCATGGGAAAAGTTATGTTCTGGAACTATGAAGAATACAATAAACACAAGGTTATGCATGATACAGTATAATTGGTTACACAGGGTATATATTACTCAAAAATTTTTAAAAAGGGATTCAACATTATCTGATAGATGTTTCGCTGTAAGAAGGAAATGGGAATAGCATTACATGCAACTTGGGCATGTACGAAAGTAAATATGTTTTGGGAAGAATTAAATCAGATACTAAATAAATTTATAAAAAATAACATACCAGAAAAAACAGAGATATTTCTTTTAAGTAACATAAGAAGTAGCCTGACATTGATCCATAATATTTCAATAAGTCCTATAGGGGTTCTAAAGACTTCTTGGGTGCAGCCAGAATTCTTCAAGGTAGGCCTCAGAAATTTTTTTAAAAGTTTCAAGAATCAAATCACCTAATTTATAAACTTTTCAAACTGTTCAAGTGGAGGAGGACACTACATTGTCTGTCTCTGAGGAGTTTATGAGTCTGGTGAATACTATGGCAACACAGGTTACGCAGCGGTTTAAAGAAAATATGCTTCAATTGACTGAATTAAGAGAAGAGATGTCATCAATTAAACAAGATGTTGCTAAATCTTTGAGAGTAGTGGATGTGGTGGAGGATGAATTTAAGGATATTAAATGGGCGTTTGTGATTGTCCAGATACTGAAATAATGGATTATTTTGAACATTGTCTTACGGATTGGAATCTTCAAAAGCGGGTATTTTTGAATAAGATTGACTCGTTGGAAAATCAAAGTAGATGTAATAATGTTAAAATAGTGGGTTTGCCAGAAGATATTGAAGGTACAGATCCAGTGAAATTTTTTCGGTAATGGATACCAGAAGTGTTGGGAAAGGATGCCTTTCCAGAAGGATTGAAGCTGGTAGAGCACGTAGGGCGATATGGCAAAAACCTTTTCCAGATCAACCACCACGAGCGGTTCTTATTCGTTGTTTACGATATCAGGATCGTGAGTTGATTTTGCGTTTGGCAGTTCAGAAGGACCAACAGAATCAGGGCCCTATGATGATTCAGGGTAACAGAGCCTTTTTTATGCAGATTTAAGTCAAGATGTGATAAGACGATGTAAAGAGTTTAACCCAGCTAAGGCTGTGTTATGGAAGAAGGGTTACAGGTTTGCATTTAGAAACCCTGCTGTCTTGAAGGTGTTTTATGGTAATTTTCAGGCTCAGTTTTTTGATGATGAAACTGAAGCTTTGTCTTTTGCAAATTCTTTGCCAAATAATCCTCATAGTTCTGAGTTGCAAAAACAATTGAAATCGCAAGGATCTCTGAAGCGGAATGGGAATGGTAACAGCAGGAAGAAAGTCGTGGAACAATCTCAGAGGTACCAACTTCCTTCTATCTGCTGCTCAAGAACTCCACCAATCGCTATTCCTAAGGCATCGACTGTGAGGGCCGTGGATGCATCTGTTCTAGGGTGGGTTAGGAGTGCAGCTTTGGCCAAGGCTTCCTTGGTTTCCACAAAGCACGTGTGGATTCGCCGTCCTAGGTCAGGTCCTTTTCTTTGCCGGACATCAGGATGAACAGAGGGCTTATCACTTGAGCAGCTGCTGGGAGAAACCTGCGATAAAAGTTTATCATCCCCACAAACTCCTGCAGACCTTTGGTTGTACTGGGCTTCAGGAAGCTGCGGATGGCCTCTACCTTGTTGGGCAGTGGTGTGGCCCCGTCCTTTGTAATCCTGTGGCCCAGGAAGTCGATGGTTTTCAGGCCAAACTGGCATTTGGCCAGGTTGATGGTGAGGCCGAACTCCTGCAGACGACTAAAGAGATTTCAGAGGTGCTGAAGGTGTTCCTGTCAGGTTCTGCTTGTCATGAGGATATCGTTGAAGAAGACAAAGGTGTAGTCCAAAGCTTGGCCCACTGGAATGGACATTCCACAGTCGCTGGAATGTCTGTGCTGCATTTTTGAGCCCGAATGGCATCCTCAGGACCTTGAACAGCCCAAATGGAGTAATGATGGCCGTCTTAGTGATGTCATAATGATGCACTGCGATCTGGTGATATCCTCGCACGAGGTCCACTTTTGAGAATAATGTTGCCATGTGCAGGTTTGCCGCAAAATCCTGGATGTGTGACATGGGGTAACGGTCCGGGGTGGTGGCTTCGTTGAGCCGGTGATAGTCGCCACACGGTCTCCAGCCCCTATTTGCTTTAGGAACCATGTGGAGGGGTGAGGCCCATGGGCTGTCTGACCGTTGAACAACACCCAATTTCTTGAACTTGCGGAACTCCTCCTTGGCCAGTCGAAGTTTCTCCAGGGGAAATCGTTTCACCCTTGCAAGGAGAGGTGGGCCCTTGGTGGATTGCCGAAAACCTAGCGCCCCTCAGTGTGATGGTCTGGTAGGTCTCGGTGTGGGCGAGTTGCTTACCCTTAAGGTCCACTAGGAGGCTGTGGGCTTGCAGGAAATCCGCTCCGAGGAGTGGTTGTTCCACTGTGGCCAGCATGAACTCCCACGAGAAGTGACTGCTCCCAAACTGCAGCTTGGCCCTACAAGTGCCATAGGTCCGTATACTGCTGTTGTTGGCAGCCATCAACGTGAGTCCCGCTAGCCTGCGCCTAGTGTCCAACCCTGTTGGGGTATCACGCTGACCTCTGCTCCTGTTGCTGGACTGGCGGTCCCAGATGTACAGGAGGCTCTCTTGGTGGCCAGCCGTCGTGGCCATCAGTAATGGCTGGGCTTTGTTGTTTCCCTGGAACTCGCAGGGGTACTGGCATCGGCGGGCCTCAGTGCCCATCTCCGGTGGTAGAAGCACCATCTGTCACTGGACACGCTCCTGCTGTTCCTTGCTTGGGACTGCTCTGGTCTGATTGCGGGACTTCTTTACGAGCCCCACAGTAGCAAAGCACTTCTGTTTCTGTTTCCACAGAATGTCTGGCTGTGCTGCAACTTTCTGGGGGTCGGTGAAATACGCATCCGCCAGGGGCAGTTGGATGTCTTCAAGCATCAGTTTTAGGAACGCCTGCTCGAACATGATGCCGGGCTCCCAGGAGTACCAGCATCTCGTTGATGAGTGCCGACGGGGATCTGTCTCCAAGCCCATCCAGGTGGAGAAAATTTGCTGCTCGCTGCGAGAGTCCGAACGTCTTGGTTAATAGCTCTTTGAAGGCAGTGTAAGTGCCTTCCGATGATGGCCTGTGGATAAAGTTGGCCATTCTGTCTGCAGTCTGCGGATCCAGGGAGCTGACCACATGGTAGTACCAGGTTGTCTCGGCTGTGATGCCCCGGATCTGGAACTGAGCCTCTGCCTGGTCAAACCACATGCCGGGTCGAACTGACCAGAAGGTTGGGAGCTTCAGGCCGACTGTGCTTACTGCTGCTTCGTTCTCCATCGCTAGGTTTAGATTCCTTCTAAACCGTCATGGGTCACCAATTGTAGCCAGCTGCTACAAAGAAACACACACACTCACATTGTGGGAGGTTAAACTCTGAGATTTATTGAGGCTGGAAAGGTTCCTTTTATCCAGTTGGAGTTTCTGCCGTTTGATTGGCTGAGATCAGCTGCATGAATAACAATAGTAGGCGGGAACATTCTAGCATGCGAATACCCTTCTTCCCTAGCCTGTTATTGATCTGTTATCTGGGTAGCTTGGCCAGTACCATTTTAGGGTTGCTGGTCTTGAACTGCTCCAGCTTTTACCCTCACCGGTTCGTAGTCTTGGGAATCGCTTTAGCAATCTCTGTTTGTGTGTGCCGCCGTGCAATGTGCTGCCCCAATCTCCACAATTGCAGGCCGCCACAATATAACAAATTAGAATTGTTATTATTTCATACATTTTGCTTCCCTTATTTATATTAGCACCAAGTCCACCTTTCATTACCAAGCCTTTCACCTTGTTTCACTTCTGTTACTTGATCTCTCCTCATTCTGTCACAGAGCTTTGTGTTTTATTTGCTTTGCAGCCTTCCTTCTTGGACACTTAAAACAGTTTTTGCCTGTAATTTTTCACCCTTTTGATGAATGGTTAGCAACTGAAATGTAAATTCTTTCTTCCTAGATGTTACCTTTCAGGATTTTGTGTTTTATTTCAGATTTCTCAAATCTATCATGTTTTGCTTTTATTTAAGCATTTTGTAAAAATAATTAAGTGAAATGCGAAAGTGTGCAGACACTGTGATTGCAGTAAAAACACAGAAATGCTGGAGGAATCAACTGGTCTCACAGCGTCCATAGGAGGTAAAGATATGCATACAACCATATAACCATTTACAGCACAGAAACCGGCCATGTCGGCCCTTCAAGTCCGTACCGGTTCACTTGAACAACTCCACTAGCTCCTCCGCAAACTCCTGAGGAAGTAGAGGCTTTCTTCATGATGCCATTGGTGTGTTGGTTGCAGGAAAGATCTTCCGTATTACCAACATTTCAGGTCTGAGCCTTTCAAGCAAAAAATCAGGCAGGCGGCTGAATTAAAGACTGGGGAGAGAAAGAGGGAAGAATGGGGAGTAGTCCAGACCACAGACAAAAGATGTTAATTAGATATGAAAAGAGGAAAGTGAGAATTGATTTTGGCTCAGTGAATATGGAAATAGAGACAGAGGAAAAGAGAAGAGAGAAAAACAGAACTAGGGGAAAGGAGAAGGGGAAGGAAATGGGGGGGTACGTTTAATGGAAATTAGAGAAGTCTCGTGTTAATGCCACCTGGTTAGAGGGTACCCAGATGGAAGATGAGGAGTTATTCCTTCAGTTTGCAAATGGTCTCAGTCTGCCAGTGCAGGAGACCATGGACAGACATGCCAGCAAAGGAATGGGGTGGGGAATTGAAATAGCGTCCACTGGGAGATACACACTATTGCGGCAGACAGAGCCGAGGTGCTCAACGAAGTGATTTCCCAGTCTGCACCCAGTCTCTCTGATATAGAGAAGACCACAGCAGGAGCACCAAACACAGTAGATGACCCCTGCAGATTCACAGGTGAAATATTGCTTCACTTAGAAGGACTATTTTGGGGTCCTGACTGGTGGTGAGGAAGGAGGTAATTAATGCCTCTCCTCCGACCATGCCTTTCACCACTTGCTATTGCTCATTACCAAATTGTACCTTATCCTGTTTTCTTTCTTCTAAGGCCTCTTTGAGCACCTTGACTAGTTCAGCATGACTTATTTTTCACTTAAAATAAAACTTTGTTCTCTGCTACCCTTCTTTTAAATATAATTAAATGAAACTCAAAATGCAAAAATGAATTTTAGAAAGGAGTTTTTTTAATGCTCTTTCCAACTTCTGTAAAAGTACTCTGGAGCTTGATTTCTCTGACACATCACTCCAGTAACTCTACTCTTTGTGTAAACTGAGTGAGAATTGACAGAGCATTTTATCACTCTGGGAGTGAGCCTGAGATGCACTTTTCCAATATCCCCTTACCAATCATCCACTGCATTAGGTCTTTATGATAATTTTTGTTTCTCTTCTATCTAAGGAACACATTGTTTACATCTGGGATGAAACGGGATCAGTTTTCCACAACTGTCTGATCCAATTGTATCGTGAGAAAGTGCAAGCCCTCATGAAGGACTACCTCAACTCCCTACCAGAGGGTAAGAGATGATTTTGCTGCAGAACAATGAGTTGCGATCAAAATGATTTTGTTCGTGTTGCCAACTTTTCACCTCTCTTTTAATGAAGTACTTTCCTGGGGAATTTCTCTCATCTCCATTGCTCCTAAACTTGGTTTGTCTTTTTTTTAATGTTTTATATTTTTTGATTTTCCAAAGACAAAATATACATTCTCCTTCCATGTAATATAATTTACAGAGTTCTTATTTTCCCCCTCCTGACACCCTCCCTTCCCTATCCCTTAAATTATACAAATACCAAAATATAAAAATACAGACATGCAAAAGCATCTAAATACCGACAAAGACAAGGATCCTCTGAAGCTGGAGGACCTCGGGTGCTAAATAAAAACAAGTAGGAGCGAAAACACAGGTCGTCTGCGCCACATTCTCCATTTAATGCTCTTAATCCTTTACCTGCTGGGACGGATTGTTTCTTTTCTCTTATTCAGGGAGGGGGGTGTGTAAATTATATCTGTGCACCTATGTGCCTCAGATACAGTTGTCACACTTCAATGAATGTGTCTTATCTCTTCCATAAATTGTAGGTGATTGTCTCCAGGGGAATGCAACCCTCTATTTCCATATTCCATTGTGCAATATTTAACTGGGAGTCAGCTTTCCACATAACCACTATATATACTTCCTGGCTACCGACAAGGCGACTGTCACAAACTGAATTTGGTGTTTGGACAGTCTAAACTGTACTTCTCCAATGACCCCTAGAACGTGCAACTCTGGATCCTGGGGAAATTTTTTTCAGAGTCCCTCAGGTTCTTCCCAGAAGGATCTCACCCTTAACAGCCAGGTGGAGTGGACAAAGGTTCCAACCTCCACCACCACTCCTGAAGCACATTTCCGAATTTTATGGCTTTGACTTGTGTAATTTTATCGGTGTGAGGTCTAACTGATGCAAAAAATTATATTGCACCAGCATGTGTCTGACACTAACAATTTCCATCAGGCTATTCAAACACAAATCTTCCTACCATCAATTGTTATGCCCAAGTCTGACTCCCACCTTTCCATTGACTGATGTAAGCCCGGCTTCGGGCTTTCATTTTAGATTATGGAATACATCATAGAGATAAATTTACACACATTCCCCTTTCGAATTAGAATCTCCATGTCACTACAGTCAGGCAGAGTCATTGTTGTTCCCAGTTTGTTCCTTAGGAAAATCTTAATTGCAGAAAGCGGAAGAATGTTCTATTCGATAACTCATATTTAATCCTCAACTGCTCGAATGGCATGAGCTGCCCTTGATAGTAACAATCCTCAATACACCTGATCCCTTTCTGGCACCAGGTGCCCAGGATCTTATTGCTCAGAGTCATGGGTATTAAATTGTTCTGGGTCAATGGCCTTTTAGGAGATAACCTCTCCTTCATTCCAATACCTCGATTTATTCTTTGCCACGTCTAGCACACGTTTCATTGTGGGATTATCTGTTTTTTTCAAAACTAATTTGGCGTCCCATTTGTACATAAATTCTCTATCTTTTCTCCTACAGCATGTAACCCAATTTGTGCCCAAGAAGGGGGACCTCCCCTCCCTCAAAAAATCAGGCAACAAACCCTGCCTGGGATGCCCAGTAGTATTTTTTAAAATCTGGCAGTTTTAAGCCCCCCTCCCCCAATTTATATTCTGATGTCAACTTTTTCATGGAGATTCTAGATACCTTACCATTCCACAAAAAGTTTCTGACACATCCATTGAGCATTTTAAAGAAGCACTGGGGCAACAAAATGGGCAGCGTTTAAAAAAGGTATTGTAGTCTTGGGCATCACCTTCATTTTTACAGTTAACTCTGCCCACCAGCGTTATGGGCAGAGGTTTCCATCTAGCCAGGTCCTCCTTGATCATCCGGACCAAAGGGAGATAATTTAATTTACTTTATATATTTGTAAATATTGCATGGGTCTTTAACCACTCTTATTCCTAGGTATTTAGTGCCTTCCTGCATCCAAATGAATTGGCTTTCCCATTGATAGGGTCTATAATCTCCTTTCATAAATCTTTGTCCGCGAAGCCAAGCCAAAGAAAAAAGAAGAATCTCCTTTCAACAAAGGCATGATTTCACTTTTATCCAGATTAACCTTATACCCAGAGTCGTTCCCGTAATCCTCCAGTGTGATCCTCATTGTGGCTAGTGACCCCCCCCCAGGTTCCATCAAATACACAGGGCTTTCTCTGCTCTCCCACAGTGTCATTCTCCCCTCCCCCTCGCACTGGGTTGCTCTCCCCCTCCCATGGTGTTGTTCTCCCTCCTCCCACAGTGTCATTCTCCCCCCCTCCCATGCTGTCATTCTCCCCTTCCCCCTCGCACTGGGTCATTCTCCTCCTCCCACCATGTTGTTCTCCCTCTCCCATGGTATCCCTACCCTCCACAGTGTCGTTCTCCCCCTCCACGGTATCGTTCTTCCCCCCCCCACCCCCCCACAACGTGTCCTCGCCTCCTAAGGTGATCTTCTCCCCCATCACCATGTTGTCTCCCCCTCTTTGTGTGACGTTCCCTCTCAGTTTTGGGGTTAGTTATTTTGTTTTCATTTTAACTAATTTTTCTTGTTTTTAATTGTGTCATTTTAATGACTGACTCATTATTTTTTGGTGCATTTCTAGATTTGAAAATCCTTCCCTAACCTTAAATGCACCATCAAATTTATTACATGTACTTATTTATTAGTTTCATCTATTTATTTCATTTATGGTAGCATCAGTGCAGCCCGCCACTCAACCACTGACATACCTTCTGGACCACACATGGTAAAAGGTTGCCCACCCCTGGTGTAAAATATTCCTTACATTATTTCTGAGAAGACCATGGGAATTAATCCTGATGCCCTGTATTTATTGCTCAAACAGATTCTTTAAAACAGATAATCTGACTCTTTAAGGAGCTTCCATTACCTAAATTGGTTGCCACTTTTGCTGTATAACAACAGTTACTTTATTGGCTGTAAAGTGCTTTGGAACAAAGGGTCAAAATACACAAACGTGCTGGAGAAACTCAGCAGATCATGCAGCATCCATGACCTGCTGAGTTTCTCCAGCACTTTGTTATCTGTATTACTCCCCTGACTTCTTGTTTACTTCTTGTCCCTAATGATGTATATTTATTAAATTTGGTTATTATCATTTTGAGATGCTTTTCTTTTCAGATGAGATCCCTGTTCCTGCTGGAAAAGAAGAAGGGGAGTTGGGAGAATATAGAAATAAACTATTGTCATTCTTGAAAATCTCCAAACATCATCAGCCCAACAAACTCATCAGTGACTTCCCATTTGATGGTGAGTAATCAAATGTCCAGCAAAAGTTAATGAGACAAGTGTTTGTTGTCACATGCACAAGTACAATGTACAGATTCACAGAAATTTTCACAACTGCAGCCTCAAAGATGCTTAAGATGCACCAACTACTGTAATATAAATTAAATGACCACATCTCAATGGAACCTTGTCGTATATTGGGAGACACAGTTGGTGTAGCGGTTAGTGCAACACCTTTACAGCACCAGTGATTGGGACCGAGGTTTGAATCCCGTGCTGTCTGTAAGTTGTTTGTATGTTCTCCCTGTGTCTGCATGGGTTTTCCCTGGTGGCTCTGGTTTCCTCCCACTCTTCAAAACGTACTGGGGATGTAGGTTAATTAGGTGTAAATTGGGCGGCACAGACTCGTGGGCCGAAATGGTCTGTTAAAATTTTAAATTTAAAATATGCCAAAAACAATACAAGTGCAGCTTTGATTGCTGTTTGGGAGAGGTTAGGTGGGCTGGGTCTTTATTAGGAGCCGGATGAACTTTACAGAGATTTATAAAATCATGAGGGTTATGGATAAAGTGAATGCTCACAAGCTTTTTCCCAGGGAATCAAAGACAATCAAGAAAATTTGACATGGTTTTATGAAAGGGAATTCATGTTTGAGAATACTTTTTGTTCTTTGAGGATTTAGCAAATAAGGTGCATTTGGATGATCAGAAGGCATTCTATATTATGTATATAATGTCAAAGTACTCGGGTTGGTTTTATTGTATTGGTATGAATAGGAGATTGATTAACTAACAGAACAGAGAATTGGGATAATTGCCCATTTCCAGATTGACAGTAAGTCGTTAGTAGGATACTATAGGGAATCATACTGGGGTCTATCAATTTACAAACTGCATTAGTAACTTGGATTGAAGATACCGTGAGGCACAACAGCTAAATTTGGTGATGTTACAAAGACAGATGAAGTAACCAGTTGAAAAGAGGACACATAAAACATGCAACGAAATATTGATAACTAAGTGGGTGGGGTAGGCAAGAGATTGTCAAGAGGCATAATGGATGGATACAGGCATTCGGCTCATCTTGTCCATGCCAGCCATTATCTACCTGAGCTGATTCCATTTCCCTGTGTTTGGCCCATATCCATGGACATGTCTAAGTATATCCTCCGGTAGCTTGTTCTACAGTCAGACCACCCTCTGGAAAAGTTCTGCTAGGTCCTCTTTAAAATTTTCCCCTCTCACCTTAAATCACCTCTACTTTTAGTCTCCCCTACCCTGGGAAAAAGAGTGTGACCATTTACATTATCTTTGCCCTCCTGTTTTTGTAAGATGGCATGGTTAGCACTGTTACAGTGCCAGCAACCCACATTCAAATCCGGCATTGTCTGTCACGAGTTTGTATATTCTCATGTTTACGTGGGTTTCATTTGGGAACTCTGGTTTCCTTCCACCCTTCAAAAATGTACAGGGATTGTAGGTTAATTGGTATATTTGGGAGCCATGAGCACATGGGCCGAAGGGCCTGTTACTGTGCTGCAGGTCCAAAAATAAGTCTCCCCTTTAGCTTCCTATGTCCCAAGAAAGAAATCCTAGCTTATTCAGTTTCTCCTTATAACTCAAACCCTCCAGTGCTGATAGCACCCACGTGAATCTTTTATGCACCTGCTCCAGTTTAATGACATCTTCCTATAGCATGGCGACCAGAATTGCATATGATACTGGAGGTGTGTCCTCACCAAGAATCCTCAGCATAAGTGTGAGGGCTTCTCCCCAGTGTGCTTGTAAGGGGGTTTTGGTTCTTGAATCAAGTAATTCCTTTCTGATTTATCTCATCATTCCTCTTCAACCTTTGCAATTTCATAATGCACTGCACATTAGCTTTCATCTTGGGCCTTTCATTGCTAAAAGAGGAATAGAAGTTTGCTTTATAAATCATATTTCTGGTTGCATTTAGGATTGCTGGAGGAGCGAGCTCTGCTAATGGGTCAAATGGGTCTACATGAGCAAGCCCTTTTTATTTATGTGCATGTACTGAAGAATATTAACATGGCAGAAGAGTGAGTATATTCTCAGATATGGATACTTAAAATGACTTGAGCTTTAATTAATATGATCTAGTTTTAATAGTTGGATGTCTCTATAATTTGGTTCATGGCTTCAATCTAACATTGTGCAATGACCAGGCATGGTCATCTTTGTGTATAAATGGTTCTCTACCAAATGGCAGCAAGGTGAGACCACCATTTGATCTTATACAGTTAAGCAATGTGTATGTGTGTAGGAGATTGGGTAGCAGAGACTGCAGAGATCTTGTGGTGGCAATGAATTTTGGCCTTATCTTACTCCCAGATTCTCATGTAATCTGACAAACCAGTGCAAAATATCAAGGAATGTAAAACTAAGGTGGATTGCAATAACATTTTTGCTCCATTTTCCAGTGTTGTCAAATTGGTTTAGTCAGTTTGGCTGGATTAGGTTTCTTCTAGAAAACTGCATATTAGAACAAATAGTGAGATTACAGCAATTTTCTGATTTGATATCAGATTTACATGACATCACATACAACCCTGAGATTCTTTTCCTGCAGGTGAGGCAGAATTACCACTTAGTAGTGCAAAAAAAAAAGGTACTCAAAGTACACATGTAAACTAATAGAAAAATGTGAACAAACTGACTGCGAGATGGTCACGTGATGGAGTAGTGGCTGGTTAGGGAAAACCAGCTGTCCACAGAGAAAGTTGAAAAAAGGGTAGAAAAACAAGGCAGAGACGTAAAACATAAAAAAGTTGCAAGATAAAAAGTATAAGAAGAAACTGAAGATGGCTCCAAAGAAGGAAAAGACTACAATGGCATGCAAAGAAGAGATGAAGAAATCATCAGGAAGAAAAAGAGGAAGGCCTTACCGGAGTCCACGAACAGGGAGCTCTCTCAAAGAGGATGGCCTGAGCTGCGAAGCCGGTAAGCAAGCAGCTTGGGGGCAACATCCCCCGGGGCAGTCTGGAACATTGGCTTCCGGACCCTGAAAAAGAATGCCAGCACGCATGCACGACTCCTCACACATCTGTGGTACGCATACTAAAGAGGACGCCGACAGCAAAATGCTGATACTATAATGGGAGAAGCCACGGAAAAGACAAAATAGAAGCAAGATCAACAAGAAGCCAAGAAATGGAGCCAGAGAAAGAAAATTAAGAAAAAGATAGACATACAAGAAAAAATACAAGGTAAAAAACAGATGCAGATGGTAGATAAGAAATAATTTGACAGTCAAATAAAGATTCTAATGGAAACAATAATGTCTGAGTTCTATTAAAAAAAAACCATGCAAGAGACAGATGTAAAAATACAAAGAATGGAGAATGCTATGGCATAAATGAGAAAGCGAAGTGATGAAGTGGAAGACAGAGTGATAGGTGTGGAAATGGAGGTGAATGAGTTAAGAGAAAAATTGGAAGATGGAGATAAGGGGATAAAGAAGATACATGACATATTAGCCCAAAAATTTGACATTTTAGAGAATTTCAGCAGGCATAATAATATAAAAATAGTCGGCTTGAAAGAAGGTGAAGAAGGGGCAGATATAAAAGGATTTATAAAAAAGATGGATCCCACAGATCTTAGGAGTAAAAAAACTCCAAGAAGAAATAGAAATTGAAAGAACCACAGCCACAGCAGAAACCGCGTTCCATTGTAGTAAAACTACAATATACAACAAGAAAGAAAATATTGGAACTGGCTATTAAAAGAATGAAAGAAAACAAGGAACCATTGGAGTACAATGGAAAAATTTTTTTTTATCCAGATATAAGCTTCAAACTTTTACAGAACCAAAGAAGTTTAATTTAACAAAAATTGTATTATGGAAAAAAGGTTATAACTTTGTGCTACGACATCCAGCAGTGTTGAAGATAGCCATCCCTGGTGGGCAAAATAGACTGTTTTCAGATCCAGAAGAAACACAAAGCTTTGCAGGCCAATTACCAAATAAACAACAAGAAGATGAGTAAAGAAAATAATAAAAGGACTGTTAACATTTAAACTTATTTATATACATTATCTTAATAGTTTGATTACAGACTTTTAAGAAAAAAGCGGTTAAAAAAAGGCTTTGTTATATTTTTAAGAATAATATATAGTTATTTCTCTGGGGAAGCACTGGGGAGGAGGGAAGATCTGCTCACTGCAAAATCTGTTGACATTTGTGGTATACACCACAACCCACGTAGAAAAAGAAGTAACAAGGACAACTCATTAAAGGAGGACTTAATGTGGTTTTCTTTAATATTATTCTTTGGTTTTCTTATAGTTTTTTTGTTATTTTCCTACTAGTTGTGTTGTGGTGTTTAGTAAAAAGTAAGAACAATCTAAAGAGTGATTTTATAAGAAGGGAGATGGAAGGGTTGAAGAAGTGGAATGGAGGTGAAAATGGATGGATAAGATGATTATAATGAAATATATGACTATTAATATTAATGGAATTCACAATCAAATTAAGAGAAAAAGTTACTGACACTACTTAAAAATGAGAAAATAGGCATAGCATTTAATCAAGAAACACACTTAACTGAGTTAGAACATCGCAAACTGAAGAGAGACTGAGTAGGTCACATAATGGCATCATAGTACAATTCAAAAGCCATGGGAGTTACTATATTTGTTAATAAGAATCTATCTTTCACAATCTTGGAACTTGTTCAACATTTATGCACCTAATGAAGATGACCAGGAATTTATGCAGGACAATTTTTAAAGATAGCAGAAACACAGGGACACATTTTACTAGGGGGAGACTTTAATTTTAACCTTAACCCATCAATATATAAAACTGGAAGACTACTATAAAAAATAAAGCAGCTAAATTCACATTAAACTCAATGCATGATATGAAGATAATTGATAAATGGAGAAAACAACATCCAAAAGAAAGTGATTATTCATATTATTCAAACAGACATAAAACCTATTCTAGGATTGATATGTTCTTGTTGTCGGCACAGATTCAAGGGAGAGTTCGAAAGACCAAATATAAGGCAAGACTTTTATCAGACTACTCATGCTTGTTATTGACAATTGCTTTAGAGGATATTCCCCCAAAACATATAGATGGAGGCTAAACCCCATATTGTTAAAAAGGCAAAACATAGAGCAACAAATTAAAACATATTTTGAGACAAATACAAATTCTGTAACAGTCAAATTTATATTATGGGACGCAATGAAGGCCTTTATTAGGGGACAAAATAATTAGTTACACGACCAAGATTAAAAAAGAATATGATCGAGAAATAGAACAGTTGGAAAAAGAGATAGTAACTATAGAGAAAGATTTAATGAGAAGGAAAGATATAGAGAAAAAGAGAGAATTGACAAAAACAATTAGAATATGATACAAACATACAAAGTGGAGAAAAACATTATGAAAACAAAGCAAAGATTATTATGAATTAGGAGAGAAACCTCACAAAATATTGGCTTGGCAACTAAAAACAGAATAAACAGATCTCATATAACCCATTAGTGATTCATGGAAATTTTCAAACCAAAACCCAGGGAAGAATGACAAAAATAGATGAATTTTTGTCAAACATTGAATTACCCCAATTACAATTGGAAGATTAAGATAAATTACTAAAGCCCCTGACAATTACAGAAACACATGATACACTAATTACATTACCAAATAATAAAAACCCAGGCAAAGATGGATTCCCTACAGAGTTTCATAAGGTATTCAATAATCTATTAATTCCACCCCTTTTAGAGGTAATGAAACAGGTGGAAGAGATCCAGAATTTGCCTGATTCATGTAAAATGACAATAATCACAGTAATTCCAAAAACAGGAAAAGACCCGTTGTCACCAGCTTCATATAGACCAATATCTTTACTAAATACAGGTTATAAATAAATTGCAAAATTACTACCAAATAGATTAGCAGATTGTGTACTGAAATTAATGAAAGCGAGATCAGACAGGATTTGTTAAAAATAGAATAGCAGATAATGTCTAAATTTATTAATTTAACCCATACAGCACAAATAAATTTAAAAAAGCAACTGTGGCAGTAGCTCTGGATGCAGAGAAAGCTTTTGATAGGGTGGAATGGAATTACCTGTTTAAAGTATTACAGAAATTCAAATTACCGGAAAAAATTATTAATTGGATTAGAGCACTGTATAATGGTCCTTTGGCAAAAGTGGTAACAAATGAATATGTTTCAGACTACTTTAAATTGAGTAGGTCAACAAGACAGGGATGCCCATTATCACCTTCCCTGGTTGTTTTGGCCATAGAACCATTGGCAGAGCTGATAATAAAAGAAACTACAATAAAGGGAAAAAATGTAAAAGGAAGAATTTTAAATTAGCTTATTTGCTGATGATATTATAGTATATTTAATGCACCCAGATTAATCAATAAAAAGGTTATATATAAAATTGAAAGAATATGGGGCGATATCAGGATACAAGGTTAAAACTGATAAAAGTGAAGTGATGCCAATGAACAAAGTTGATTATACAAAATGTAAAAGGGAATCTCCTTTTAAATGGCAATCACAGGCCATAGGTTACCTAGGTTTCAGGATAGATAATCATTTAAATAATTTATATAAATTAGATTACTAACTGTGAATAAAGAAAATACAGGAAAACTTCGAGAAATGGAAAGATTTACCACTAACTCTAATAGGGAGAGTAAACTGCATCAA
Source organism: Narcine bancroftii (assembly GCF_036971445.1). Classification (NCBI taxonomy): domain Eukaryota; kingdom Metazoa; phylum Chordata; class Chondrichthyes; order Torpediniformes; family Narcinidae; genus Narcine; species Narcine bancroftii. The sequence continues at coordinate 81,237,197 of NC_091470.1, forward strand.
TATGAATGTATTTCCACAGCTACAATATTTGTGCAAAACGCTACCAATTCCCTTGACGGGAATTTTTAAAATGAAATTAAATCAATTAATAATGTTTCTATGGAAGGATAAAAAATCAAGAGTGGCTTTGGAAAAATTAACAAGGGTGCATAAACAAGGAGGATTGCAGCTACCAAATTTCAAAAACTATTACAGGGCAGCACAGTTAAGATAGCTATTAGATTTTATCAGAGGGGAGGAAAAACCGGACTGGCTCAAGATAAAATTATATAAATTAGGAGAAAAGGTCCCTGAACATTTACTCTATAAATGAGATGAGAAACTGGTACCACATAACAATTTACCAATACAGCATCATATTCTAAAAATATGGAAGAGAATACATCTGGAGCGAAAGATGATAAATGATCAAATACCAAAAATGTTACTAATGCAAAACCCACTAATTCCTTTTACAATAGACAATTTATTTTTTAAGTAATGGGCAAGAAAAGGAATTAAAAGAATAAAAGATTGCTTTTTAGAAAATAATTTATTGACATTTGAACAGTTAAAAAATAAATATGGAATATCACATGGTACAAAATTTTTATACTCTCAGTTGAAAACTTATTTAAAAGAAAAGTTGGGAACTAGTCTAAGATGACCTGAGAATAGCTGCTATGAATATTTAATTACATACACTGTGATAATAAAAAAATGTATCATAAACATGTAGAACAAATTGCAATACAAGGAAAATGATGAAGCAATCTATAAACCCAAACAAGGTTTGAAAAAAAATTTAAATATACAAATAAGGAATGAAACATGGAAGGAATTATGTGCAGGGTCCATGATTAATACAATAAATACTCGGTTTCATATGATACAATACAATTGGCTACATAGACCTCAAAATTTAAAAGAATGGACAGTTGCTTCCATTGTAAACAAGAACTTGGAACAGCAATACATACAATTTGGATGTACAAAAGTGAAAACTTTTCAGGAGGATTTAAACCTAATATTAAATAGAATTACAAAAAAATAGGATACCAAAAGACCCAAAAATCTTCCTGTTAAACAACATGAAAGATAAAGAATTAGGTCTAAAATTAGACAGGGCTCAAAAAAGATTTGTTCTGATTGCACTCGCAGCAAAAAAGTGCATAATGACAACTTGGAAAATGGAATCAACCTTAAAAATACAACAGTGGTACATAGAAATGAACAAGTGTATTCCATTAGAAATAAGTACCTACAATCTCAAAGACAAATATGCTCTATTTTTACAAATTTGGGAACCATACATTAGAATATATTAGAAACAGCCAATTTCAGACCTCCATCTCTTGGAGTGATGATACAAGTACGAAAATAATTAAATATGAAATATTGGATGACACAATTTCTTTTTTTTCTTCTCCTTTGTGTTCTATTGTTTATTTATTTCTTCTTCTTTCATTTCTTGCTTTAAGTTATGGGGGTGGGGAAGGTGGGAGGAAGGGAATGAAAAAATGAAAATGTCACTATATTTTAATGCTGAATATTTGTATATATTGTTACTGACGTGGTTCACTGTGAAGTATTAAATAAAAAAAATTTAAAAAAACAAAATGACTGTAATATAGAAGAAAAAAAATCAATAAAGTGCAAGAGTCCTTAAATGAGTCCCTGATTGGGTTTGTTGTTGAGGAGTCTGATGGTGGAGGGGTAGAAGCTGTTCCTAAACCTGGTGGTGCGAGTCTTGGGGCACCTTTCCTGATGGTAGCAGTGAGAATAGGGTGTGTGCTGGATCCTTGATGATTGTTGTCTTCAAATTCACCCATTTTCTTGTGCCCAATACAAGATTTGCCTTTCTTTAAAAAAAATTAAATATCAAGCTACATTGATTTACTAAAAAATAAACTTTACAACAATGCAACTTTTAAATTATTCGTTATAAATGTTTCTCTGATTTCAAATTGCTCACCAGCAGAGGATTTGTTAAATGTAGTGAATCAAGACAGCAGATTCTAGAATCTGAACAAAAAAACATTCTGCTGGAGGAAGTCAACGGGTCAAGTGGAAGATGATAAAGTCTTAATAAAGTGTTCTGACCTGAAATGTCAAAAATTATTTTTGTCCTGGTGATGCTGCTCGACTGCTGAGTTCCTCCAGCAGATTGTTTATTGGACTTGTTAAATATGTTGATTTTCGTGGCAAATATATTGTCAGTTGCATTAAGCTGTGAAATTGTCATTCCTAAATAGTGGGGATACATTTTAAAAGAAACAACTAATTGTGTCATTTGCACTGGTCTTTGAAGGTTGGAGTTTGAGATGAAGCAAAGGTGTGTTTCCTATTTCAGTGACATCATGTGTGAAATTTATACTTATTTATCTACATTTGATCAAAAATGATTACTTGACAATTGGCCTTTTGGATCTCCCTCATCTGAGAAGCTGTACCCCCGCACCATAGGAGCTGTTGGGAAGAGAAGAGTGAATTGAGATTCACAAGAGAAAGCATATTCACAGGAGGCCATATTCACACTGGTGCTTTTAAACATCTGCTGGAATGATCTCTTGCTCTTTTTGCTATCCTCTATTAGACTGCACTAACTTCAAAACATTGATTTTTGACATGATTTTATTTTTTGTAGCAGTCTTATTTAGTTTGAGATGCTTTTAACCTATTTTATGATTTTAGATACTGTCACAGACATTATGACTGGAGCAGGGATGGAAACAAAGATGTGAGTACAAGTAGTTCTAATTCAGATAGTGAGGAACTTGGCACTGTTGCTACATGGAGCATGAATAGTAGGGATGATTGTTTTACACAGCAGAGGGCAACATTGTTGCATTTAATTGGTCCTTGGCAGATCCAGAGGTTGGAACTCTGACTAGCTCAGTGTTTCTCAACCTTTTTCTTTCCACTCACATACCACTTTAAGTAATCCCTATGCCATCAGCGCTTAGAAAGAGATTACTTAAGATGGTATGTGAGTGGGAAGGGAAGGTTGAGAATCACTGCTTTAGACCCAATTGTTACTGAAATATTTTGTTTGAGAAAAATTGTCATTGGGCCATTGGACATAATGAGTTAATTAGGTATGATTTCTTTTTTAAAAAGTGGTTTTCACACTTTTTCTTTTCACCCACATCCCACCTTAAGCAATCCCTTACTAATCACAGAACACCGATGGCATAGGAAATACTTAAAGTGGTACATGAGTGGAAAGAAAAAGGTTGAGAAGCACTGGACTAGCTACTACTGCAGCTAATAAATAGTTTGGCTGATAACTTCACTGTTCTGGTTAGAGGAAAGGAAAGAAGCATTTCAAAAGATCAGGACACTGGTTCGGTTTACACAAAAAATGCTGGAGAAACTCAGCAAATCATGCAGCCTTCTTTATGTAGCAAAGAAGTGGCTAGAAGTGTAGTATTCATGCCTCTTTTGTATTTGTTGATGTTAGCCTAGGGTTCATAAATATGCTACTGCAGAAATAGTGGACCAATTGGTAGAATTTTTTTCAAAACATTAAATTCCAGGAGGGTACCTGAAGTTTGCAAAAAGCTAATGAGCCTCCTTTGCTCAAAAAGGAAGTCAGAAGATGGGGAACTTTTTTTAGGCATACAACACGGTAACAGGCCTTTTCAGCCCATGCTGCAATTACACCCAATTGACCTACAACCCTGATACATTTTGAAGGGTGGGAGAAAACCAGAGGAAATCCACCCAGGCACAGAGAGAATGTACAAACTCCTTACAGACAGTGCCAGATTCAAGCCCCGTTCGCTGACGCTGTAACAGCTTTGCGCTAACCACTAGGCTAACCGTGCCACCCTGTAGGCCATTTAATTTAACATCTATGGTTAGAAAGGTCCAGGAGTCAAAATTATTAAAGGGGAAAAAAACTAATTGTTGAGAAAAGCTGAATTTAATAAAAACCCAGTCAGTATGGTTTTAAAAAAGGCATGTCATGGTTGATGAATTTGCTTGAATTCCTTGAGGATATGCCAGGGAGAGTTGATGGTGGAGAATCTGAATAGGTAGTGAATATGGATTTCCAAAGGACATTTGACAAACTGCCATATAAGAGGCCTGTAGTATTGGAGGAAGGGTTGGCATGATTGAAAACTGACTGTCGCATGGAAAGTGAGAGTTACAATAAATAAGTCCTTTTTAGGCTGGAAGAATTAAATGGTGGAGTACCTAAAGCATGGGTTCCCGGTTCTTAATTGTTTTGCCTTTACATTAATGAACTGTGACAGTGAACAAACTAATTATAATAAAATAGGTAGAAAGCAATTGATAGGGATATTATGATGCTGGAACAGGATGTAGATGGATTTATTGGAAGAAAAGGAGGGAAAGAAAACAAATTTTGGTAACAATTTAAAATAAAAACAAAATTCTGAAAGTACTCAGCAAATCAGGTTGATTCTGTGGGGACAGAAACAAAGTTAATGTTTCAGATAAAAGATCTTTTGTCAGAAGGAGAAAAAAGAAGCTTGCTAAACTGCAGGGGAGGTGGAAGTACGGGAGGGAGAGGAATTTGGTAAGATAAAACAGATGACCCTGGGAATAAACTGTAAACAAGGTTATCTGGATAATGTATTTGGAGAGTGAGAATGTAGACAAAAGAATGTAGGAGTTGTGAAATGCAGAGTAGGAAGAATATCCAGCAGGTTAGTGTGGGCATATCCTCCACTCCAAAGAGAGGAAGGAAAAAAACTCAAATATGACCAATAAGCTGAGAGAATATTACTGATGGATAAAAGATAGAGTGAACACAAGTTATCAGAAGTTGCAGAATTCAATATTGAGTTCAGAAGGCTGCATGTGCCAAGCTGGTAGTTTCTGACCCTCAAGCTTGCATTGGGTCTCATAGCAACATTAGTCCCTTTTACACAGCCACTTCAAGGTGGGAATATTGTACCACGCCTTCTGTGTTAAAGGTATGAATGTGGCGAGGGGGGGGGGTCATTGTAGTCCCACCTTTAAGCCAGTAGTGGAGGTTGTCATAGCACCAAATCGATGACTGTGTAAAAACAGCGAGCTGGCAAACCGGGACCAGGACAGGAAAGGTTAATGTTATGCATCACACTTAATGCAACAAATCCCACCTATTTTGCTCCTGGAATGGTGGCTTTCTGTGTAAAATGACACACTGGCTCAGCATTATGCCGGCATTGTTTGATTCAGTGTGATGACGGGTCTTTAAAGCAGTTTTGCAGGATCTCTGTGTAAAAAGGGCTTTTGATTGTGTGATAACCTTGCAAAAGAAACTTAATGTGGAGAAAGTATGAGGAAATTTCTCTTGTATAACAGAACGTAATGGTCAGATTATTATCCAAATGGAGAAGAAAGACTACATACAACTGATACAGAAGGTTCCAGGGGTTCTTGTGCATGAATCTCACAAAGTCAGTAGAGACGTACAATAAGTAGTTAAGAAGGTAAATGGCATTCTAGCCTTTATTGCAAATGGGCTGAAGTTTAAAAATAGGGAGGTTTTGTTACAGGTGTACAGGGTGCTGGTGAGGCTACACATGAAATCCTGCACACAGGTTGGTCCCTTATCTAAAACATAAAGCAGAACTGAAGGCAATCCTAAAGAAATTCACCAGCCTATGTGTTGGGAAGAGAAAGTTGCCCACGAGAGGCTGGGCAGTTTGCGCTCTGTATTCCTTGGAGTTTAGAAGAATGTGGGGTGGCCTTATCCAAACTATAAGCTCCTTAGGGGTTAGAATAAATGTTGGGATATTTTCATTATGAGAGAAACTTGAACAAGACAACATAGATATTTAAAAAAGGGGATGTTTGTATAGAACAGGTGCATAGAAACTTCTCTCAAAGGAGGAGTAAATATCTGGAATTCTCTGGCCCAAGGGTGGTGGAGATCTGATTCATTAGATGTATTTAAGATGGAGAGAGATGAATATTTGAAAGATAGAGGATTTGAGGGCAATGGCAAACTTGCACAGAAGAAGAGTTGAGGCCAGCATAGATTAACTATAATCACATGAAAGGTGGGACAGGTTTGAAGATCTTGGTGGCCTGCTCCTGCTCCTGTGTTATTGTGTTCTTGCATATTAGTTTATTGTGTACACCCGGGTTGTCGAGATTTATAAGTGAATTTTTTGTTGGATCTAGTTTGTGTTCACATGGCGTTGAATGTGAAAGGTTAACTGAGCAATGCCTTTGTTTCACTTAGGTGTACCTTTCTTTATTGCGCATGTACCTATCTCCGCCTGACATTCATTGTGTAGGACCAATCAGACTGGAGGTACCAGAGCCACAAGCAAACCTGCAGGCTGCACTGCGAGTACTGGAGCTGCACCACAGCAAACTGGACACTGCAAAGGTACTGTCAGGGTTGTGTTATACTCGGATATACATGTCAGAAATCCCAACTGATCAGATAATTAAATTATTGCTCGAGTTTTCTTGGAATTCCTTTCTAACTGATTTTAAAGTATGAGGCAGTGATGGATTAAATTTTAGAAATTTTCAGTGCTGCTGCTATGAGCCAGCCATTTCTATATACCAGTGCTCCCCACCTTTTTGAATGAAAGACCAACTTGTTCACATTTGGAAAAGTATGCCCTCCTCTTGTCATTTTAAGGAGTTAGAGTGCAAGTATATATTTTTAGCTTTTTGAACTTTATAACTCATTTTTCTCCATATTAGTACAGGATCAGCTCTGTGCAAGACAGCAAGAAACGGCAGTGAGTTGTGAATGAAGCTCAGGCCATCACACAAACTAATCTCCCCTCCATTGATTGACTAACTGCTGTACTTAAGTGTGGATTGCCCTGCCTGGATATCATGCAAAACAAGACACTTCACTGTTTCTTGTGTAGGTACAAGATACAATTCTAATTGAGGGAGGAGTCACGTGATGGAGTAGTGGCCGGACGGTGAACTCCAGCCCTCTCCAGAAAAGTCGGAAAAAATAAAGGAACACACAAAGGCACAAAAATAAAAATTAAAGAAAAGTGAGTATAAAGGTGGAAAGAAGATGGCGATGAAAAAAGAAAAATCGAAATCAACGGTAAGAAGAGAGGAAGAGAAGACAACGGAAGAAGGAGAAGGCCTTACCTGTTCGAAGAGGCCCGCGGTGGAGAGAGAAACCCGCTCCCTCAGGTCGGTAGAAAGTGGACTACAAAAATGGCTCGCTGAGCCGAGTAAAAGTGCGCAACCGCGCATGCAAAAAAACATACCGACGGGAGGGGTGACCAGCTGGGGAGTCGATCTCCACAGTCGGCAATGACAGCTGCAGAACACCTGCAGCAAGAGGAGAACATAGAAGACAACGAAAACGAGAAAGAAGAGAAGAAAAGGGCAACAAAGAAACAACAGATGGCCAACCTAGAGGAAGAGGAAGAGTACAGTGAAATAGAAGAAGAAGGGAAAGGCAAGATAAAGGATATAATTTCTCTTATTAAAGAATACATGGAGTCATTTAAAGAATGGCAAGCGCAAGAATTTAATGATTTAAGAAGAAGAATAAACAATACAGAAGAGAAAATGAATACAATAGATATGATCTTAACAGAATTGGGAAAGAGAATGGACAAGGTGGAAGAGCGGGAAGCAGCAGTAGAAATGGAGGTAGAGGACTTAAAAAAGAAATTAGAGGAATCTAATAAAAAAGTTATAGAGACACAAGAACTGTTAGCTCAGAAAATAGATATAATGGAAAATTATAACAGAAGAAATAACATAAAGATAGTGGGACTTAAGGAAGATGAAGAAGGCAAGAATATGAGAGAGTTTATAAAAGATTGGATCCCCAGGATCCTAGGATGTCCAGAACTACAGCAAGAAATGGAAATAGAAAGGGCACATAGAGCATTGGCCTTTAAACCACAACCGCAACAAAAGCCAAGATCTATTTTAGTAAAATTCCTAAGATATACTGCAAGAGAAAAGGTACTGGAGAAGACAATGGAAAAAGTAAGAGAGGGCAACAAGCCACTGGAGTACAAAGGGCAAAAAATCTTCATTTATCCAGATATAAGTTTTGAACTCCTGAAGAAGAGAAAGGAGTTCAATACAGCAAAGGCGATTTTATGGAAGAAAGGGTATAAATTTATACTAAAGCATCCAGCGGTATTGAAAATATTTATTCCAGGACAACAAAACAGACTATTCTCGGATCCAGAGGAAGCACGAAAATTTGCAGAACAATTACAAAATAGACTGAGGGATGAAAACGTGTAACGAGAGTACAAAAGACTGAGAACTAAAAAGACACATAAGTTTTGAACTCCTGAAGAAGAGAAAGGAGTTCAATACATCGAAAACGATCTTATGGAAAAAAAAACTATTCTCGGATCCAGAGGAAGCAAGGAAATTTGCAGAACAACTACAAAACAACCAGAGAGACGAAGATATGTAATAAGAGTAAAAATGACCACGATTTATATGTATGTGGGTAAAGAGGTATATGTGTGTATATGTATAATGTGCATACATGAATGTATCCGTATTTAGAGGAAAATATAGATAGTATAGATAAGAATTAATAAGGGAAGGAAATGGAATAGAGGGAATAAGGAGGGAACTAAAAGAGTGACCTTTGTTACATATGAAAAGTGAAATCTTTTCTGGGGGGGCTGGATGGGGAGGAGTTGCGGTCACTGCAAAATCAGCTGACGCTTGCGAGTGAATTCGCAAATCCAAATGGAGAGGGGAGATGTGGTTGTCCGACAAGGGATAAAGGACAACTCAGGAGGGGAAGGGGAGATTGGGGCTAAAGAAGTTTTAAATAGGAGAATAAGGAAAATGTTTGATGTTTTAGGAATGTTGTCTTATAAAGGGTTTAAAACAAGAAAACAGAAATGGATAAGAAGGAAAGGTATTGATGGAGAAACGGAAAGGGAAGATAAACAAAGTATAAAATAGCTACGTTGAACTATATGACTTTAAATATTAATGGAATACATAACCAAATTAAAAGGAAGAAACTGCTAAATTTACTGAAAAAAGAAAAAATTGATATAACATTTGTGCAAGAAACACATTTAACTGAATTGGAGTACAAGAAATTGAAGAGAGATTGGGTAGGACACGTAACAGCAGCATCGTATAATTCAAAGGCAAGAGGAGTAGCTATATTAATTAGTAAAAATGTGCCATTTAAAATAGAAGAGGAAATAATAGATCCAGCAGGGAGATATGTAATGATAAAATGTCAGATATATTCGGAGTTTTGGAATCTACTCAATGTATATTCACCTAACGAAGAAGATCAAAAGTTTATGCAAGATATCTTTTTGAAGGTAGCAGATACGCAAGGGAACATATTAATAGGAGGGGATTTCAACCTGAATTTGGATTCAAATATGGACAAAACTGGGAAAAAAATTAACAGAAAGAACAAAGTAACCAAATTTATAATTAAATCGATGGAAGAAATGCAACTTTTGGATATATGGAGGAAACAACACCCAAAGGAAAAGGAATATTCATATTATTCGGATAGACATAAAACATACTCAAGAATAGACCTATTTTTGTTATCAGTTCGTATGCAAGATAGAGTAAGAAAAACAGAATATAAAGCTAGAATACTATCGGACCATTCACCCTTAATATTGACAGTAAAGTTAGAGGACATCCCTCCAAGAATGTATAGATGGAGATTAAACCCCATGTTACTTAAAAGGCAGGATTTTAGATAATTTATTGAAAAACATTTAAAAATGTATTTTGAAATAAATACGGAATCAGTGGAAGATAAGTTTATACTATGGGATGCAATGAAAGCATTCATTAGAGGGCAAATAATAAGTTATGTAACCAAGATGAAGAAGGACTATAATCAGGAAAGAGAGCAGTTGGAAAGGGAAATAGTAAATATAGAAAAAGAATTAGTAATGAAGGAAGATACAACTAAAAGAAGAGAATTGGCGGATAAAAAAATAAAATATGAAACACTACAAACATATAAGGTGGAGAAGAATATAATGAAGACAAAACAGAAATATTATGAACTAGGTGAAAAAATGCACAAAATCCTAGCATGGCAGCTTAAGACAGAACAAGCTAAGAAAATGGTATTGGCATCAAGGAAAAAAGACAACCAAATTACATATAATCCAAAAGAAATTAAGGAAAACTTTAGAGAATTCTATGAACAATTATACCGAACTGAAAACGAAGGGAAAGAAGGGAAAATAGATGAGTTTCTGACTAAAATTGAACTACCAAAACTACAAATAGAGGAGCAAAATAAATTAACAGAGCCATTTGGAATGGTAGAAATACAACAGATAATAAAAAAATTACCAAATAATAAGACACCAGGAGAGGATGGATTCCCAATAGAATTCTACAAAACATTTAAAGACATTAATTCCGCCCCTCCTGGAAGTAATCAACCAGATTGATAAAACACAAAGCTTACCAGATTCATGTAAAACAGCAATAATTACAGTAATACTAAAGCAAGGGAAAGATCCACTCTCACCAGCGCCATATAGACCAATATCTTTACTTAACACAGATTATAAGATAATAGCTAAACTATTAGCAAACAGATTAGCAGAGTATGTACCGAAAATGGTAAATTTAGACCAAACTGGATTTATCAAAAAAAGACGCACAACAGACAATATTTGTAAATTTATTAACTTAATTAATGCAGTAGAAGGGAATAAAGCACCTACAGTAGCAGTTGCTTTAGACGCAGAGAAGGCCTTTGACAGAGTAGAATGGAATTATTTGTTCAAAGTATTGCAAAAATTCAGTTTACCGGAGAAGTATGATAATTGGATTAAAGCATTATATAAGGGACCGTTAGCGAAAGTGACAGTAAATGGACATGTATCAAAGCAATTTAACTTAAGCAGGTCAACACAGCAGGGATGCCCACTATCACCTTTATTGTTTGCGTTAGCTATAGAACCACTAGCAGAATTGATAAGAACAGATAATAATATAAAAGGAATAAAAATAAAAGACAAGGAATATAAAATTAGTTTATTTGCCGATGATGTTATAGTGTACTTAACAGAACCAGAACTATCAATAAAAGAATTATATAAGAAATTGAAGGAATATGGAGAAGTATCAGGTTACAAGATAAACGTAAATAAAAGTGAAGCAATGCCTATGAATAATGCCGATCTCTCAAAATTTAAGAAGGAATCACCATTTAGATGGCAAATACCTAGGTGTACAAATAAACAAAAATCTCGGCCAACTATATAAACTCAATTATTATCCACTAATGAAAAAATTACAGGACGATTTAGAGCACTGGAAAGATTTACCACTAACATTAATAGGAAGGATAAACTGTATTAAAATGAACATTTTTCCAAGGATATTATACTTATTTCAGGCATTACCAATACAACTGACAGAGAAATTCTTCAAGGAGTTAAAGAAAATAATAAGGAAATTTTTATGGAGAGGGGGAAAACCGAGGATAGCACTGGATAAATTAACAGAATGGTATAAACAAGGAGGCTTACAACTGCCAAACTTTAAAAATTATTATAGAGCCGCACAATTAAGATACCTATCAGATTTTTAAACAAGGGAAAAGCCAGATTGGACGAGACTAGAATTAGATAAAATAGGGGAAAAGATACCTGAACACATATTATATAAAAGGGATGAAAAATTGGTACAACATAGAAGTTCTCCTGTATTACATCATCTCCTCAATATTTGGAAGAAGATTCATGTAGAAAGAAATAAAACAAATTATCAATTACCAAAACTAATATTGACGCAAAACAAGTTACTCCCTTTTACAATAGATAACCTTTCCTTTAGAGAATGGGGAAAAAAAAGGGATTAAAAGAATAGAAAATTGTTTTTCAGGAAATAGATTCTTATCCTTTGAACAAATGAAAGATAAGTACAATATAACTCGAGATACAGCGCTGGCATATTACCAATTGAGATCCTACTTCAAGGATAAATTAGGAAGCAGTTTTGAGTTTGCCAGAGGAAGTAACCTTGAATATGTGATTACAGATACAATGTTAATCAAAAGATTTATAACAAATATGTATATTAAACTGCAAGAAAAGGAGAATGAGGAAACAAATGGTAAAACTAAACAAAAATGGGAACAAGATTTAAATATAAAGATAAAAAAGGAAACCTGGGAGAAGTTATGCTCTGGAACGATGAGAAATACAATAAATACGAGGTTACGTATGATACAATATAACTGGATACACAGGCTATACATTACACCTCAAAAGTTAAATAAATGGGACCCAACAGTATCTGATAGATATTTTCGATGTAAAAAAGAAATGGGAACAACAATTCATGCAATCTGGACATGTGAGAAAGTAAAAAAATTTTGGGAAGATCTAAATCAGATATTAAATAAAATAACAGAAAACAATATACCAATGAATCCAGAGATCTTCCTCCTAAGTAACATAAAAAATAAAGAATTTGGAATTGATTTGGAGGATGCACAAAAAAGATTTGTTAAGATAGCTCTAGCCGTAGCAAAAAAATGTATTATGTCAACCTGGAAATTGGAAGATAATTTGAAAATAGAACAATGGTATATAGAAATGAATAAATGTATTCCATTAGAAAAAATAACATATAGTTTAAGAAATAATATTGAAATATTTGAACAAATATGGGAGCCTTACATTAAATACAATAGCGAAAACCTACCGGGGACAATCATTACCTAAGTTAACAGAAGGAAAAGGAAATGAAAAGAATGGACTCAGTAGAATTTCTGGTGTATTTTTATTGAATGACAACATTGTCTGACTGGTTTAATGTATCCTAGATTGTATACCTTAAATGGACGGGAGGGGGGAGGTAGGGAGTGTGGGATGGGAGGAGGGAGGGGGGGGGAGAAAATGGCACTGTTTTTGTGTGAAAAGGAAAAAGTGTGTACCATGGTTAATGTGATTTATGGTGTGAAAAATAAAAAATGAAAAAAAAAGATACAATTCTAATTCTATGAAACTAATTTTTTGGCATATCTCCATTTTGACCACATGGTGAATTTGGAGTCGCATGTAAGCCATATGTGACCCATGTAAGGCATGATGACAGACTGAGAAGTAAAATAAAAGTCCAAGAGTATATTGCAAGTTAGATCCAAAATTTGTCCTGACAAGTAACAAATGGCAGAGATTGCTGGACCTTATTCCACACAATGCAGTTCCAGGTCCATTGCATTTAATAATATAAATCTGAAATTAACACGTAAATGTAAGAGCTCTGATGAGGTTTAATGATCACAAAAATCAACCATTTTGTTGATAATGAAGAAGAAAGTTGTACATTGGGGAAGACGTGTCAGGTAAACAAGAAAGTTACAAATGGAATTCAGCCCAAAATTGCTCCAATTGAACATTAATCTGCATTGTCATCCAATCTCTGAATCTGCTTGTGCAAACCAAAAGGAATAATCTATGGATATGACATTTTAAGGTGTTTGTCCTAATTTTTCATAACTAACTAGAAACTCCTTGCATGAATTAATTTTCTTTTTATCCATGTCAATAACTATCTGAACATAATGTTCAGCTATTCACCCTTCCACTGGTGATATTCTTGACCCTGGCAGCAAAACTACAACATACCACCTTGTAACTAGGACAGCAAAGTGGTTCAGCAATAAATGCTGCTACCATGTATTTCCAGTAACTAGCCTTGACCTTGGCGTTACTGTCTGTGCACAATTCCTAATGTATCACCTGCCTTTCTCCATATACCAAGCACATGTGGATTGGTTACAGAGATTTAAGTGGGAGAATGAGGCATGCTCTATTCAGGCCTAATGACCTCTCCTGTTTGGCAAGAAATATATGGAAATAATGAGTTGAGAAATACTTATCTCTTTCCTCACTGCTAAATTCTTAACATTGTGACATGACAGATGCCTGTAGTAGGTAGCTCTTAGGTCTATGAATATCGTATAATGACAGAAACCAGTGCCTGTACTCCTTTCGTCTGATAACTGCATTAGCTGATGTGAGGAATGTGAAATAAATGCAGATCTTCTTTGCAATGCTCATATCTCATAAATTTACAAAACAATTAAGGACTTTTAGTCTGTCTTGTGTTTATGGTCCTCTGCTTCTGCTTCTGCAATCTGAACATTTTCTCAAACTTGTTTTATTTATTTCATTATGTATTCAATCAATTTAGCTCAAGTTTTTATCTAATTACCTGATAAAGAAGATTGTTTCAGGCCAAATATTTACCTATAGCCACCTCACTGCCCCTCCATGTGCTTCAGTATGAATGCTCACACTGCCTCTGGTCCTTTTTGCTGCTTAAGGTTCCCGCTCTTTTTAATTATTTCACCTCTTTTTTTTAAATATTCGACCTTTGGATGAGAGACATATTCACGTGTACTTGTCTCCCATACAAAATAAATTTATATTCACAAGCATACAGATCATCTTAATTATGACTTGTTTTGTCTTTCAACATATTTATTTCATGAGCATATTGCAGTTCTACACTTCTGATTGATGAGCTGCAAATACATTCAGTCCTCTTAATCTTCTGTATTATTTGCCATGGTATTATAATTTGCTGCCCATCTGCACCAAAATTCTGAATTGCCTCACTACATTGTTTAATTTCAATATGTAGATAATCTATTGTATACCTTGTTATAGTTTATGTCAATAAAAATTGATAAGGTATATAGTTTATTTTAAAATTTTAGTTTCTGTTCAAATAAAGTTGTGTACATTTCTGATTTAAAATAAAACATGCTCAATAAAGCTGTGTACATTTCCAATTTAAAATAAAACATGCTCAATAAAGTTGTGTACATTTCCGATTTAAAATAAAATATGCTCAATAAAGTTGTGTACATTTCTGATTTAAAATAAAACATGCTCAATAAAGTTGTGTACATTTCCGATTTAAAATAAAACATGCTCAATAAAGCTGTGTACATTTCCGATTTAAAATAAAACATGCTCAATAAAGCTGTGTACATTTCCGATTTAAAATAAAACATGCTCAATAAAGCTGTGTACATTTCCGATTTAAAATAAAACATGCTCAATAAAGCTATGTACATTTCCGATTTAAAATAAAACATGCTCAAAGCTATGTACATTTCCGATTTAAAATAAAACATGCTCAATAAAGCTGTGTACATTTCCGATTTAAAATAAAACATGCTCAATAAAGTTGTGTACATTTCCGATTTAAAATAAAACATGCTCAATAAAGTTGTGTACATTTCCGATTTAAAATAAAACATACTCAATAAAGTTGTGTACATTTCCGATTTAAAATAAAACATGCTCAATAAAGTTGTGTACATTTCCGATTTAAAATAAAACATGCTCAATAATACAACCAACATTTCTTGGGATCAGATGAATCTAGGTGGAGATCTTCAAGGGTTGATAGCATGTTTGTCCTTCAAGGTAGGGTCATTACTTTTTTCTTGCAAGTTATCTAGTGTTTTAAATTCCAGTATTAGCACAACGCTACCACAGCACCAGCAACTGGGATTTGAATCCATTGCTGTCTAAGAAGTGTATGTGTTTTCCCTTTGACTGCATGGTTTCCTCTGGGTGCTCCTCTTTCCTCCCACAATCCAAAGATGCACAGGTTAGTCGGTTAATTAATGTATTTGGGCCACACAGGTTTGTGGGTCAGAAGGACCTGTCACTGTGATGTACCTTTAAAATCAATGGAAAAAATTTACAGAATTTTTTATTTGCACACAATAAGCTGGTTTCTATTAACGTAAAACCAGCAAATGTTATATTTCAAATCACTACCTGAAGGGAATTCCATTTGGTCATAGTTCATAAAGTATATGTCAACAACATTTATCAAATGCCACACAGCTGAGCCTCGTACTGTTCTAATCCAAATATTTTCCAGTTAGCGTCAGCATTCATCAATAAAAAAAAGCTTTGAAGCTCTCTAACGTTTCATTGTCAGTGCTTCTCCTGATTATAAAAATGACTATTTGCTATCTAGTTGAATGGGTTTTATCCTAAAGTATATATTCAGTTTTGTTAGATTCATAGATCAACATTTCAGGCTACTTATAGGTAGGACTGTTTTGACTCTTTATGTAATGTTGTAACATTTTCATAGGCTTTGAATCTGCTTCCTGCCAACACACAAATCCGGGAGATCCAAGTATTTCTGGAGAATGTTCTTGAAGGAAATGCTCAGAGACGCCGCTCCAATCAAGTTGAGAAAAGTCTCCTTCACGCAGAGTTTCTTCGTGTAAGTCATTAGATCTGAGGGTAAGGTCTTTGATTGAAGGGATTGCTTCCAGATATTTCCTATGCACGATCAAGATGTAGCAACCTAACCACCAAAAGGGCTTCCCATTTCTTCTGACTATTTGGAAACCCAGTGATTAAATTAGGTTAAGTTTATTGTCACATGTATAGACCCATTCCTGCATCTGCACCATTTTCTGGTGGATTAAACAATATTTTATATTTCTGAGTGGATCTCTAATTGACGAAATTGAATATAATGCAACTGAAATATAACAACTTTCCTGCACATTAGATCAGAAAATATACATTGAAGGCCAGATATGGAAGGAAAACATTGAATATCCTACTGCAACGGCCATTGGTCATTCCTTCCCAGTAACCCATTGCAACCTACTGATTCAAAATCAAACTTCAGCATGGCCTCTTGCCATAGTGCATCTGTGGGGAATGGTTTTGGACAGAGACCCATGTCTCCCTGATGCCTTTAACTTAATATTCTCATCAGGATATTCTATTAGTTGGTTCAAATGCAAAATGGAGCAAACTGTTCCATTGAAGGAGCAAAAGTTGCACTGCAATTTGAAAAAAATAGATTGTCTGCACTCACCTTACAATCCCTACATTAAATTGTTTGGTAATGAAACAGTTTCCATATAAAACTAAGAAATGAAAGCAAGAGTAGTAATGTGGAGTAGTAATGGGGGGGGGGGGGGGGGGGTGTATCTTATAAACAAGGGTGTTGTCCAGAAAGGGATATTCTTCAAGGGCAGGCTGTCTGAGAGTCTGGCCAGCTCACCAGTATGCCAAAGGACTGGGTCCATACTCTCAGGCTGCCTTCCTTGAAGTATTGGAATAGGGCAGGCTGTCTGAGAGTCTGGGCAGCTCACCAGTATGCCAAAGGACTGGGTCCATACTCTCAGGCTGCCTTCCTTGAAGTATTGGAATAGGGCAGGCTGTCTGAGAGTCTGGGCAGCTCACCAGTATGCCAAAGGACTGCGTCCATACTCTCAGGCTGCCTTCCTTGAAGTATTGGAATAGGGCAGGCTGTCTGAGAGTCTGGGCAGCTCACCAGTATGCCAAAGGACTGGGTCCATCCTCTCAGGCTGCCTTCCTTGAAGTATTGGAATAGGGCAGGCTGTCTGAGAGTCTGGGCAGCTCACCAGTATGCCAAAGGACTGGGTCCATACTCTCAGGCTGCCTTCCTTGAAGTATTGGAATAGGGCAGGCTGTCTGAGAGTCTGGGCAGCTCACCAGTATGCCAAAGGACTGGGTCCATCCTCTCAGGCTGCCTTCCTTGAAGTATTGGAATAGGGCAGGCTGTCTGAGAGTCTGGGCAGCTCACCAGTATGCCAAAGGACTGGGTCCATACTCTCAGGCTGCCTTCCTTGAAGTATTGGAATAAGCCGTTGTCTATAGTATTAAATTGGGAAGCAAGTTGCCAGCTGACCTGTGAGACTCAGTGCTGTGCAAGACCTTTCCAAGGTCATCAAAGTATGAGCCTGAACAAAATGTTTGTGGTGGTGGGGGGGGGGGGGGGGGGAGAAAGCCTTTCCAAGGCTGGGTAGACCCAGCCCCTGAGATAATTTTAGTGCAGGTTAAACCCTTCCTGCTGATTTAACCAACTCAAGGTTGAACATCTGCCAATCCCTAATTTATATATTCCAAGTCGCTCAATTAAAAATCAAAAGGAAAAGAAAAAAAATGCAAGGAGATAATTATAAACAATGTTATTTCCTTCTCAAGTTCATTTAAATCCATTTATCTTGAAATGCTCCTTTGTCTTTGAGGTTGACTTGATGAAAGTTAAGGTATGCTTCACCTTATGCAAACAAATTACATAATTGTAGGCTTGCCCCACCAGAATGCAAGAATATTAAGACAAGCAGACATTTATGGCTTCAGCCTTCACCTTGCAGTTTCCAGCTCAGCCACATAGGTAAACACCTAGTTTGGGGCTTTGCCATATGGTGGCATTATGGACAAATTAAATTAGAGGCTGATCTGAAGGTTAGGAATAGATGTATACATTATGTGCAGTATTGAACCTCTGAATGAGAGAGTAAACCAAACGCCCTTGGGTAGATATAAAAAAACTATCTTCTAAAACCATAAAACATAGGAGCAGGATTAGGCCATTCATCATGCTGATTTACTATCCTTCAACCCATTTTTCTCCTGCCTTCTGCCCATAACCCTTGATTCCTGATCAAGAAGGTATCTATTTCCACCTTAAATAA